>NC_092433.1:20892782-21050282 GCF_036169615.1 Heliangelus exortis | reverse complement strand
AGCTCTGCTCCTGCTTTGGTCCGGTCTGCATTTCCCTCTCCCTTTTGCAGACTGTACAGCTGTGTTCCCTCCCTCACAGCTGGGACGGAGTGGGTGGACCCCGACATCCCAAAACTGTGAGCGTGGGGGTGAGAGTGCTGGCCGGGAGGGGAGCTGAAGAGCTGTAGGGACATGCAGAGCAAGTGGCCCTCCAGAGCCACGGGAACCCCATTTTCCCTCCACAGCCTGGGGCCGGGATGAGCCCCACCACACAGGGGCTGCCAGAGGCCCTTCACGGGCCCAAGGCCGGAACATGAGCTGAACCACTCTCATCTAAATCGTTTTAATTACCGGGGGACTAACGAAAAGACTTTTAATACACCTAATCTAATTTATCATACTCCAAAGAACGCGAGAGCCTCCCCAGCAGAGCCCCGCACGCTCCCGCGAGCGGAGCTGAGCTTCCCGGGGTGGGGCACACGCCCGCCCCTCCCCTGCTGTCTCTCTGCCGCCCCCTCCTGGCGCTTTCTGCTCTGCGCAGCCTCCCCGCGGTCAATGTCGCCCCCTGGCGGTCTCTGTCGGTGGTGCCGCCGGGACCGGCTTCGGGGGTTGTGCCACAGCACAGAACGGGTTGGTGGCTCTCAAACCAGCAGTCGTGTCAGGCTGCAGGCTGGAGCTGTGATTACAGAGAAAATGAACCGTTTGTCTTCTCTAGAGCTTTCCTTTCCTCATAGTGGGGCTGGAGTCGATGAAAATTCGGTGGCATGCTTCTCCTCATGTCCTCAGCCGCACAGGCTGCGTTGGGCACATGGGTCTGACCCGCTCCTGCTCTGTTTGGGGTGCGGTGTGCATCTGCTGGCAGTCCTGGACCCCGGGGCTTGATGTCTCCTCCGGCTCCTGGACAATGTGTTGTCCTGTTTGCTGTCCTGTCCCGGCGGTGGAGAGGAGCCAGGCTGGCGGGGGCTGCCCCGGGGCTTGTCCCAGCCCTGCGCTGGT
This sequence comes from Heliangelus exortis, assembly GCF_036169615.1. Taxonomy (NCBI): domain Eukaryota; kingdom Metazoa; phylum Chordata; class Aves; order Apodiformes; family Trochilidae; genus Heliangelus; species Heliangelus exortis. The sequence continues at coordinate 21,049,307 of NC_092433.1, read as the reverse complement.
GGGGCTGTGGGTTCTCAGGCAGACAGCACACACAAAGGTGCCTTTCTCTGGTGCAGTGTAGACTCCTAACAAAAAATATGGGAAAAAAAATCATATGAGGTTTGGAGGTTCTCTGGGGACAAGACAGCAGTAAAGCACCATGTCAGTGCAGCCATCCCTGCCCTGGGCGTTCACAGGGAGATCTGGAGCCAGCTGCTGTGTAGAGCTCTTCACTGCACTGGCTGATAAGCACAAAGTGAATGAAAAGAAGAGGGAAAGATGGACTTGCCCAGTCCCCATGTTTGATACTGAAACATGGGCAAGGCATGGGTTGTCAGTCGAGATAATAGCTCTTGCTAGACTAATCTAAACGTGTTTTACACACAGACAAAGCAGCGAACAAGAGTGGTAATGGCAGTGGAGTAGATAGATTGCTGCTATCTGAGTTACAAAAGGTGTTTTATTTAATTATGCTCAATTTGTTTCCTCTGCCTCTGGATTCCAGCACTGCTGTGCAGGGCTTAGTGGTGCCTCCACCCCGAGGACAGTGGATGCCCATGCCCCAGGGCCTACCCTAGCACTGCCCAGGGTGGTCAGAGCAGCCTGGTGTGGGCACCCATCCCAAGCACAGCACAGAGGTGCTGCAGGGTCCCTTCACACCAGCCAGGGGACTGTGTGTGTACAGCCCAAGCCCCTCCCAGCTGGCTTGGCTTGAGCTCCATGCTGATTTTATAGCAGCTATGGCACCTGGAAGAGCTGGCACACTCTCCACTGCTTTCTATTTTTAAGATTTCCCTTTAAGCATGTGCATGGGGTACCTGCTATCATTCAGGGTCTTGGCAGGGTGATGGTGAGTTTCAGCTGGGGAGGGGATACTGTGCCCTCAGATAGAGGCATCCAGGAAGGCCACAGGCCCAGGGACAGACAGGCCAGGACAGGCCAGCCCAGACTGTGACAGTCCTCCCAGCTGCACCACTAGAGCAGAAGGCTTCACACTGGAGTTTCCCCTTACTGAGATGTCTCCCATGGATGGGGATGGGAGGGGTCCATCCAGGGTGCCTCTGCACAGTCAGGGAACCAGTGGCTCCACTGAGGCCCTGGCTCTGACTTAGCCACTGGCAGCTCATGGGTGCATTAGGGGAGTAAGGACAAAGTGCTGGTCATGCCCCAAGTGCTTCCCACAGTGATGCCAGGCAGGGCCATGTCCAGGCTCCAGGTGTAGACTGAGGACCTGGAGGGTCCCAACAGCAGCTGGGAACCCTGGAGCTCACTTGAGGCTATGCTGAGCGGACCCTGGTTTTGCTCCCCAAAGCTGGTGTCTGACCCTGTGGGTGCGGGCATTGGGCCAGGAGTGGGGGCAGATATCGGAGATGAGCTCTTTTTTCTTGTCACACTTCCTTTTCCCACTCCTTGTGGCCATCCCTGAAGTCCAAAGCCAGACCATGGCTTTTAACGGTGCTGTTTTCACTTCTCTGTTAGCACACTTCAGCTCTGACTCGCTTCTTTTCCCCCCACCATGGCTGCTGGTGAATGCTGAAGGAGGTCCTGATGCCAGCTCCCCTCCAGAAGCCCAGAAGAGCAGCCACTGGCTGCTTTGCTCTGTCTCCTCCATCGCCAGCAGTTTCAGTAACTTTCCAGGTCTGCTCCCCTATGCACCGCCCTCTCTCACACACACCCCTCTGACTTCTTAGGAGGAGTAAACCAACTTCAATTAGTGCTTGTGTTTTTCATCATACTGCTGGCTTTGGTCTTGTGGGCTCTCATCCAGGGTGTTTGATTTTTTTGACTGGAGTGTCTGGAAACCCTGAGAATTTTAGACAGTGCAGGTGATGGTCACAACATGTAGGAAATCCATCTCTCTCCTTTCAAAGATGGAAGCTCTGGGGAGGGCTGAAGTTTTTCACCAAGGAAGAGTCTAACAGATGCTCGAAGCTCTGGCTAAGGATGCATTAATTAATCTTCAGGGCTGCCTGCCAAGCAGCCTGGCAGAGCAATCCTCTTCCAGCTAGGTACAGGGTGGTGGAAAGACACCCCTGAGGTGGCAGCACAGGTGGCAGGTCTAGGGACAGGACCCTTGAACCCTCTGGGCTCTGTCAGAAGCTGGGCTGCTCCAGCAGGAGCATGGGGACTGAAGGGCCTTGTGGGGTGTCCACAGCTGGGCACAAGTTGCTCCTCTGCCAACGTGGGGCCCAGGCTGCCCCATGCTGGTGCTTGGACCCTCCTCCTACATTCCTCAGGTAAGGGATGGGCAGGTTTCCCACTCTCCCAGGGAGTCACACCAGTTTAAAGTCTCTTTGAGAGGTGGGAGAAATGTTGAAGGCCCCACCAGCCCCCATTGTGTCCCCTCAGCCCTGCAAGCAGGGGGAGAGGGCAGTTTTTGTCATGCTCAGAAAAAAAATCCCATGGAGTCTGGTTGCTTTTCCACTTTGATTTACTATCAGCTTTGACAAGCTCTGTCTCTTGCCTCCTCCAATACTGCCAGCCATGTCTAACGCTGTTGATTTGATAATATATCTAATCTGGCTTTCTTGAAAATGCCCAGTATCTCAGAGATGCTGTTTTCCTACTTGAACAATCTTCAGCCTTGCCTTCTTTCTGTCTTTCCCAGCTGGGGCCAATCTGACTGGGAAATAGTCCAGTTTGCTTCCATCTGATGGGAGCAGATCCCAGCTTCTTTCCCTTCATCTACTCTGCAGTCAAAACCAGTGTAGGTCATTATTTTGAAATCCTTCATTTTCCTCCTCTGCATTTTTGCTGCTGCTTTTCTCCCTCAGCAGAGGCACTGCTGAAAATACCTCTATGTACCTCTTTCTCTGGGGTTTTTGCAGAGCAACCACCACCCACTCGGCACAACACAACCTTTGAGGTCTGGACAAGATACTCCCCATGTTTTAGACCCTCTAGTGGTCTGAGGAGGGTCTAGAAAGGACCAGTTGCCCATCAAGGATGCTGGTGTCTCCATCACAGGGGAGTGCATAACTAAGGGGCCTCTCATTCCCTCTTGCACCATCAGGGTCCCCTGAACGGGACGAGGGAGCCTGTCTGACACCCTGTTACCTTGGATGCAGCCTTGGTGTCAGGCTCTGATGATCCTTAACAGCCCTGAACAGCCCCACCTGGGGCTCCCAGGCTCATTTAAGCCCAGGGTGGGAGCCTGGGGCTCCCTGGGCTCTGCTGTAGGTGCTGCCCTCCAGCTCTGTCTCTGGCTTTGCCTTCTGGGTGGGCTGGGGCAGAGTCCTCTCCTCCTCTCCTCCTCTCCTCCTCTCCTCCTCTCCTCCTCTCCTCCTCTCCTCCTCTCCTCCTCTCCTCCTCTCCTCCTCTCCTCCTCTCCTCCTCTCCTCCTCTCCTCCTCTCCTCCTCTCCTCCTCTCCCTCTCCTCTCCTGTGGTGGTCAGGGGAGGTGCAGGCTCAGCCCCTGTGCTGTTTTTGTGGAGCCATTAGCTCAGCCAATACTGTGTGTCCAGGGCCTCTGGTGCCACCTGAGCGTGTGTGTGACAGCCTCTCCTGGCCTGAGGCACCACAGCTTCATCTGCAGCCAAACAGTTGGGTCCCATGGCCACAAGAACCAACATCAGGTAAGCTCAAGGGAAGGTCCTTGCACAGGCTGGTGGGTCCCATAGGTGGGCTATGAAGAGCTGGATGCACCCTGCAGAGCTGCTGGGAATTCAGTGAGTGAGGGGTATGTTTGTAAGAAGCTGCTGGGATGTCCTTCTCTTGCTGGGTGGGTCTTCAGATGTTACAGCCACAGCACCACAAGCCAGCTGTGCCTCTGCCATCCTGGGCAAATGAAGGTGGGGAAGAGCTGCCAGTTTCCATGACTTGGGGTTTCCAGGGCACTGTGGTCACCATGAATGAGGTGGCACAGGAGGTCCTGCTGATACAGCTGGGTGATCCCCAGGGATCAGAGCCTGAAAAATCAGTGCAAGCCTCATATGGGGTCCCCCAGGGAATGAGGCTTCCAGAACCCTCATCTGGGCACAGGAGGGAAAGCAGAAGGCCAGACTGGATGATCTTAGTGGGGAGTATAAATTGGTGCTTGTGAAAATGGTGCATTGGCCAGCGAAGCTGGGTGAACACTGGGGGTAACTGCGGGTCCTTTTGTTCTGCAGGCAATAGTGCTTTAAGTTTGTAAGAAAATAAATGGAAACCTGTATTAAAATCCATACCCCTAAAGGAGGGGAGATAAAGTGGCAGGAACTGGGGAGAAGTGGAGGTAATTCTTATGTCCATGTGCAGGCTGAACTCTACCCCAGTACAGCTGCTGTGCTGCCTTCAGGGGACAGCCTGGCACATCTGGAACTGCCACCAAGCTTTGTCTAACTTGGTGGTGGTGAAAAGAAAATTGCTGCTGAATTGTCTAGTTTATGGATCCACCAAGTTGATTAACAATGATTGATAAGCCACTGCCAGAATGAACCATACTGTGGGTTTTATCTGTACAATCCTGGTTTGTGTCTTCAAAGACTGCTAGGAGAGAAAAAAAAAAATCAGACAAAAAGATAAGGGTGAAGATTCATGGTTATGTCTTGGAAATTCAATTTAGCTGGGAAAATATCCCTTTTAAAACCACATTATTAAGTGCTGTCAAGTGACAGCCATTTGGCCTTCACGTGCAGCGGGTGAACGCAGCCAAATTGTGCCTGGCATCTCTGCTGCTGCCCAGGCTCCTTCCCTGGTGCATAAAATCTGCATGATTGCTTTGTGATGGGGCTTGTCAACAGGGACTGCAGCTGGGTTATGAATCACTTTAATTTGTCATATGAGCTGGTTTCACACCAAAATCTCTGGAGGGAAAATGCTGGAAAGCAGGGGGAGGGAGGAAAGGGGATATAAGATCTGACACCCCCTTTGCCCCAGTTCTTGATTGGAAATGTTTATCACTCTTCACCAGCTAATAACTAGTTCTAATTTAATAGAATGGAGTGAAGTGGTCAACATAAAATGTGTTTTTGTTTTCACACCTGAGACTAACATGGTCTGAAATGATTGGGGGTGTGATCAGTCATACAATCTGTTTGCCAAAAGGTCTCTTTTCTCTCTGCTCTGAAGTGTGAAAACAAGGGATGCTATTTCTTGTACTCTGTAAAGAAAAATGTGGATTGCAGCATTTTAAGGAGCCATTAGGTGAAGGAAGCCAAAGGAGGAAAGAAAAATCAAGACATTTTCTTTCCAATAATCACAAGCAATTGACTTCTAGGGGTGCATTTGTAGGAAGCACATGAAAACCTGCCATGGAAACTTCCCAGCCCCACAATCACATTGTTTTCTGCATCCTTTACAGGGATAATATTGAGAAAAATCAAATGATCAGACCATTACTTGATTTTATTGTTTTGGATTTTTTTTCAGTTGCCACTAACAACAATAAAAATGAAATTACCCACCCCGGACTCTGAGTTCCCTTGATACATAGTTAAAACACACAATTACGCAAAGTAGGCAGACTCTCACTGCACGTTATACCAAGCATCAGAAGTATAAACCAAACATAAAACCCTCTACAGAGACAAATTACTCACCCATCAAAAGTATTACTCACTGTGGACAAATAGACTTTCAGAAGAAGATTTTAAGTGTGCAGATGAATGTTACAGCTGGTAAGAATTCATTAATCAATTAATCCACAGCAGGAGACAGAGATTTGTTTTTCCTAAGTGTAAAGGGTCCTATATTTTGCTGCTTGAAAGAGAAATGCCCTGTTCTCTTGCTTTCTCAAATCAGGAAGGTGTGTGATCATGTGTCTAGCTTTAAGGTCACAATTAGCCCTTCTGGAATGAAAAGAATTATTTGTTTTCTTCAATAGTGTTGCACCATTAGACATCTTGGAAAGAGGAGAGGGGCAATGAATGCAAAGGTATAATGCAGATGCCTTTTCCTAACCCTTCCTTAGCACGCTGCCATTTCTCTCTGGTATGCACAGAGCCTGTGCGGATCTGTGTGGCCACCTTGCAATCTGTCTGGTGTATGGCTCTGTTGGCATTTGCTAACATCAGTGCTGATCAGCATGCAATTGAAAACCATCTCCTCCTGGTCCCAAGCAGCCAGCCCAACCCTTCAGCTCTTCCCAACAAATTACTGATCTGGCCTTGCAGCAGGGAGCTTTCCACAGCAGCCGAACTGTAGTCCCGGTAAACAACATATGTGAGGATGAGCTGGTGAAGCTGCCATGAAGGCATTTGCTGCTTTCAAATCCCAGCTCCCGTGCTGCACACAAACCTGCTGTTCCAGCAGGCAGAGCCCACCCCTTGGCAGCAGGGGCAGAGGGGCTAAAATTCAACGTGTTTGTGGTGACTGCAGCATGCTGATGGACCCCTTGGGTGAGGATCATCAGGTGCTACGGCAGCAGAGCTCACATGGGCACCTGGCTGACTGCTGGTTTACGGCTGGTGGGCAATATTCACAATGTTCAGGTCCAGCACCTCCACCAAGCTCTAATTTCAGAGAGTTCATGGAGACCTAATGCTAACCACAGCTGTGCTGGGACCACCTTCCTTGGTTCATTAGTATTTCCTAAATCCATTCATTTTCCAGTTGCTTCTTCTGATGCTTCCCTCTCACCTCTCTGCCTCATGGAGGTTATGCACATGAAAGGAGGAAGCAAGCATCAGCTTTTTTTTGTCTGATTCTCTAACAAAGTGCTCCAGTCAGGAGCTGTTCCAATTAAGTCTTAGTGTAAAACAGATACAAAGTTTCATGCAACAACTGAGGTTGCTTAGGGAAAGGGATATATTTTTACGTGCTGTCTTTCTTAATCTCTTGCATGGGATCAAAGCTTTTAGATCTGACACTGATTAAATGTGAGACCCCAGCACAATTACTAAAGTATTGACCACCAGTTTCTTAATGATTGTCTGGGAATGCAATGTGCATTTCAAATGCTGACCACTAACAAGCCTATTCTTTTTCTTTTTTTCATTTTCCCCCCCCTTTTTCCCCCCCCCTTTTTCCCCCCCCCTTTTTCCCCCCCCCTTTTTCCCCCCCCCTTTTTCCCCCCCCCTTTTTCCCCCCCCCTTTTTCCCCCCCCCTTTTTCCCCCCCCCTTTTTCCCCCCCCCTTTTTCCCCCCCCCTTTTTCCCCCCCCTTTTTCCCCCCCCCTTTTTCCCCCCCCTTTTTCCCCCCCCTTTTTCCCCCCCCCTTTTTCCCCCCCCCTTTTTCCCCCCCCCTTTTTCCCCCCCCCTTTTTCCCCCCCCCTTTTTCCCCCCCCTTTTCCCCCCCCCTTTTTCCCCCCCCTTTTTCCCCCCCCCTTTTTCCCCCCCCCTTTTTCCCCCCCCCTTTTTCCCCCCCCCTTTTTCCCCCCCCCTTTTCCCCCCCCTTTTTCCCCCCCCCTTTTTCCCCCCCCCTTTTTCCCCCCCCCTTTTTCCCCCCCCTTTTTCCCCCCCCCTTTTCCCCCCCCCTTTTTCCCCCCCCTTTTTCCCCCCCCCTTTTTCCCCCCCCTTTTTCCCCCCCCTTTTTCCCCCCCCTTTTTCCCCCCCCCTTTTTCCCCCCCCTTTTTCCCCCCCCTTTTTCCCCCCCCTTTTTCCCCCCCCTTTTTCCCCCCCCTTTTTCCCCCCCCTTTTTCCCCCCCCTTTTTCCCCCCCCTTTTTCCCCCCCCTTTTTCCCCCCCCTTTTTCCCCCCCCTTCTTTCCCCCCCTTCTTTCCCCCCCTTCTTTCCCCCCCTTCTTTCCCCCCCTTCTTTCCCCCCCTTCTTTCCCCCCCCTTCTTTCCCCCCCTTCTTTCCCCCCCTTCTTTCCCCCCCTTCTTTCCCCCCCTTCTTTCCCCCCCTTCTTTCCCCCCCTTCTTTCCCCCCCTTCTTTCCCCCCCTTCTTTCCCCCCCTTCTTTCCCCCCCTTCTTTCCCCCCCCTTCTTTTCCCCCCTTCTTTTCCCCCCTTCTTTTCCCCCCCTTCTTTTCCCCCCCTTCTTTTCCCCCCCTTCTTTTCCCCCCCTTCTTTTCCCCCCCTTCTTTTCCCCCCCTTCTTTTCCCCCCCTTCTTTTCCCCCCCTTCTTTTCCCCCCCTTCTTTTCCCCCCCTTCTTTTCCCCCCCTTCTTTTCCCCCCCTTCTTTTCCCCCCCTTCTTTTCCCCCCCTTCTTTTCCCCCCCTTCCTTTCCCCCCCTTCCTTTCCCCCCCTTCCTTTCCCCCCCTTCCTTTCCCCCCCTTCCTTTCCCCCCCTTCCTTTCCCCCCCTTCCTTTCCCCCCCTTCCTTTCCCCCCCTTCCTTTCCCCCCCTTCCTTTCCCCCCCTTCCTTTCCCCCCCTTCCTTTCCCCCCCTTCCTTTCCCCCCCTTTCTTTCCCCCCCTTCTTTTCCTCCTTTCCCTTTCTCTTCCATACTTTCTTAGGAATCATGGCAAACAGGTTTGCTATATAGTGCCAGACTGGGAGGCAACAGGTACATTTACACGCAAAACCTTGTATGAATGTCCAGCTGCAACAGTTTCCAAGCAAGGCAGAAGCTAGTGAGTGAAAGAAGTTGTCAGATGCACTGATTTGTCTGCCTTGTTTTCATTGGAATAATCAGGCAAGGCCCACTGTGTTATTTGGATTCTCTAAGGTGTAATTTAGCCATGAGATGTTCATAATCAACGCTCATTTGCATCAACCAGTAGAAAATGTGACATCTCTTTATTTCAAATGCCGGGTTAATTACTAGTTTAACCACTAATATTTATTCAACATTCTGTGTGTGCCACTGGGCCAGATCCTGCCACTCTTCTGGAGGGCAGGGCCCTGTGAGTGCAGTTCTGGTTTTGCCAGGGAAAACTGGTGTCAGATAGGTGCCAGAGAGATCTGCTGGGAACATGCCCTTCCATTCTGCAGCCCAGGTATGAGCTTAAATACAGACACTGTTTTTTATGGGCCACACTGTTAACCTTGCTAGTGATGAATACTGAAATGCCCAGAAAATAGCTTTATAAAATCAGTGGGGCCATTTGTGAGATGGGAATTGCTCTGTGTGTGCCTGGAGCTCAGGGACTGGCCCCCAGCTGCTTTGTGAGTGCTGTGCAGAGAAGCCTAAACACTGCTAAATGGGGCTCAAATGAGTAAGGCAATTGATCAACAGTTTTGATTGAAACCAGAAGTAAGTTTTGCTTTTGGGTTATTTTGGTTTTGTTTTTTTGAAACCCAGTCTCAAATTGCCATCACTTAGAAGAACATTGATCAAAAGTTAAACCCAGTGCACGAGAGGACCCTGGAGGTGAAACGTACCACTAAAGGAGCCTGATTAAGTCTTAGTGTAAAACAGATGCAAAGTTTCATGCAACAACTGAAGTTCTTCTTGGCTAGAGAATTAGAAATGCTGCAACTCGTCCAGTGTAGGACTTGCTGGAACTTTAAATGTGTATGTGCACATATATATATATATATATATATTTTTTTTTAATACATCTGTGTGTGTGACTTCCAACTTCTGGCTTATCTCCAAGATTGATGAATATGTTGACTGCACATGAGACATACATAAACCTTTAGGACTGCTGGGGTCAAATGGGAAATGTCAAGAACAAGATCACACTGTTTACAATATGTCCAAAAATATACAAAACCAGATGACACCCGTGAGTGACATTATAACGAGAGGGAGCTATCAGAGGCAATGTGAAACACATGCTGCTGGGTGCCCTGCATCAAAGATTCCTCTGGAGCTGCAGATAGCTATCAATGGGCCCTGCCATGCTGAGGGAACATCTGAAGCTGGTCTAGGGTCTGCTCTGTTCAGCATGGTGGAGACCAGAGATGCTTGGAGCTGGACACACTAAACACAGAGTTGACTCAGAGCTCAGTGAAACATAGTATTAAAGCAAAATACTTAGGTTTGTACTAAGGTGTGCAAAACAAACAGTATGATTAATCACATTTAACCCTTTCACTTCAAAGCACATAATGAGCATTGACATTGAAGCCTCAACAACCCTCCCTGGTGAACATGGGAGAGATTCAGGTTGAAGCCACTGAGGTAAATCAAATTGGTTTGGATTAACTAGGTTAGTGTGGGCTGTATTAATATATTTACAGCCTGGTGATTATACTGTGGGAAGGAAGGGAAGAGGATTAAGTCTCTGTTTAAGCTGCATTTTAGTGCAACCAGTTCTTCAGTAGTACACAGTTAAAAATATAGTCTGTCAAATCCCGCTGACATATTTTGGCAGTAGATATTTCCTTTAATTGAAAGCAATTGTTGTGAGCTTTCCCTCTTCCCCATTTGTTTCTGTTAATGGGTAGTGGTGGCCTGGCTGCTGGAGCACATATTGAGCAAATGCTCACTGGAAAGCCAGCATATTGTGAGAAGCACGGCACGATCCTGCCTGGTTTCATAAGGAAAAACTTCCTCCGGGCTTTTGGCAGAGGATGTTTGAGCAGAGCTGGTAGGAGCAGCCTGTAGTTTGGGTCAGCTGGGGCCTTCATGTGTGAATCCTGGGGCAAAAGCCAGGCTGGCTTCCAATGCAGCCATGCTCTGTTTTGAAGAATCAGCATGGCCCCTACTGTAAATCCCATGAGGGGATGCTGTGCTTTATGTTGCGTTCCTCTCCTTTGCGGGGAGCTAAGTTCTGCATCCTCTGCTGCTGGAAGGCAGACCGGAGCACTGCGCTGGTGCTGGTGGCCTGGTACAGAGGAGACACTGCCAACCTGGGGCCTTGGTGCTGCTGCTGTTCCAGCAAGAGCTGAATGCTGCGGGTGAGCAGGGGATCAGCCCCGGGGGACCACCAGACCCTGCAAGGTCAGTCCAGGCACAATGGTGCAAAAATGGTGCATCGACCAGAGTATGGTCTGTGGGGACAGGGGGTAGGCAGGGACTAGAGACTTAGTGCAGCAAGGCAGGGACTTGAAGGCTCTTCACCCCTCCTCTAGCCACAGCACATGCTAAATTTCCCACAGTGGAGAAACACCAGCCATGTTTCCAGCCCTGACTGCTGTGAAGCTGGGGCGGGGGAGGACAAACGCTGAACCCTTTCTAAGCCTCTAAAGAAAATAAAAGCAACAGGTCACCAGGGAGACCTGCGGGAAACTGGGGAACCTGTTGTTTTTGCGTGCTAGCTCTCCACCCACAGCGCCTGGGTCAAACCCCAGCACAGGCTACAAAAGACATGGTTTTGTTATTGCCTTGCGATAAACCTCCTGGTCTGGAAAATCCTGCCACTATTGTGTGCATGAACTTTCACCAGCACTGAATCCATCATTAACCTAGGAGGAGACCTTTTCATGCTCACAGCCTCTGTCTGCACAGCTCCTCTCTGGAGGCAAATCCCTCATGGTGAACGCGTCAGCCAGCTGCAGGCAGCAGACAGGGTTATGACTGCATTACGTACTCTAAAGGGAGCAATGCTCTATATTGGGCTGGGAAAGGTTGATCTTTTGAAACAAAGAAACTTGAGGAAAAAAAAATGTGATTTTATTGAGAAAGGGCTTAAGGTCCCCATAAATCCCTTATGTCCTTGCTCAGAGCAGGGCTGGAGGCCAGCAGCAGGGTGGCAGTGGAGCATGCCTGACTGGTGTGATTCCTGCTACAGCCATTTGCAGGGAAGGCTGGGACCACACCAGAGCATGTGTTTAGATTAAAGGATGTTTGGGAAGGGACCTTGCCTTAATCTTTCTGCTAAGCACCTAGCAGACTCCTAGTGTGCTATATCACGAGTAATAATAGGAATGACAATATGTCTGCCTTCTCCTGAGCAGTGCCTGCCATATAGAGTAACACAGGGACTCCATCCATTCTTACCCAAAAACATACTGAGGGTTGCTAATCAGTCAACGTCCAAGCCTTCTGTTATTTCTGAGTGCTCTGAAGTGCCTTCACAAGCACTTTGCTGATGCATCCAACCTGATGGTACTAATGCCTGTACAGGGCCAGGGTGGCGGTCAGGGCTGGAGAGCAGCAGATGAGTGCTGTGATCAGGGCACAGCTCTTGTGCAGGCAATGATTGCTCCGTGCCGAAGCGCTTCTCAGATCCTCGTGTTCCCCCAGTACATGGATCCTCTCCACATGGAAATACTACAGCAGGGAGAACCCTGTCCTGTCATGTGTGGTCTAAGCATGTAGAGACCAAGCAAGATTGCTCTGCCCTCACCTGGCTCTTACCCCCTTCTCTTGGTTAGCTGCTAGCAGCCTCCTTCTGGATGGGGAAAAAAGCTTGACTTGGATCCCTGCCCTGGTCCTGCACAGCTACTCAATGGTTGTTATCAGTTTGGGTTGCTGAGCAGGAAAGCCAGTGGCCAAAAGTATTCAACACTCGTCTGCTTATCGTTTGTGAATACACCTTGGGGCCTTGTGCCAGCCTGCCCTGCACTCATATAGAAAATGACCCGAATAACACACTTAAGAGACAAAGAATAGAGGAGAGGAAAAAAAAAAGAAAAAGAGGATTGGCTGCCTGGAGGGGAACACAGGGACCTTCTGGTCCCTGCACAGTGGCTCCAGGGTGGTGGAGGTGTGTTAGCTATTCCTTTGCAGGGGCACCGAGCATCCACGTGGTGATGGCTCAGGGCTCATCTCTGCAGGGCAGAGAAGGAGCAGCTACCCCATGCCCCAGTCAGGCCCTCCCCGTGTCACAAGAAAGGACACAAAGCTGGCTGCTCTACTCCAGGTGCCAGCTCTAGGGCTGCTACCTGCTGCTGGTGCTTGGCCCTGCTGCCAAGTCAAACCTGGACATCCTGGCGCATGAGAGAGATCCGCAGTACTGTGTAGTTTTCTGGAAGATAAACCCCCATAAATAAATAGATGTTTATGCTCCCTGTATTTAAGTGATTAGATCCTGGCTTTTGACCATGTTGAGTCAATATAACCCAAGTAATTGCATGAGTAACTCGTGTTTCCCCTAAAGGGAAACTATTCTTGTGTAAATATATTTATTAATAATTGAAGTGGGTTTGAGTTCTTATGCACACAGTCCCTCTCCCCCACAGAGAAGTCTGAAAGGTTGTTATCTTTAGACCTGTGCAGAAGTCAAATGCGAGGGAATTTGGCAGGGGGTGATGGTCTGTGGCAAGAGGCATGTGGTTTAATTTTGACCTTTTATTTCTTCCCAAACAAGACACGATGGTGAGATCTGTGTATGAGATATTTAAAAACCTCTACTATTCCATTAGGAGCATTACCCTGAAATACTCACTGGAGCTTCTAACAACCCAGATAATAGGGGTGGGAAATAATTTCTGGAAAATATTGCCCTCAAAGCGTCTTACCAGAGCATCATTTCCTAACAACAACAACAATAAAATCTTTGTCAAATAATCCTTCAATACCACAAATATTTGGACTTTAATTGTCAGTGTAGATAGCTGTTCAGCATAGGAAATAGGAGTCAGAGCTCCTGGGGAAGTCTTTCTGACAAAGCCAGTGCTGCATACCTTTTGGTAACTCACACATTTTTCTGTGTTCTTTGGCCTAATTTTTTTTTTTAACTGACGGTAATCTGGAAACTAATTTGATATGCCTTAAAAGGCTGATTTCACAGGGAAGATGCTCTACTATCAGGATAAGCAGCCATAAGAAACCCTAAAATAGGCAGATTAAGAGTTAGGGATCATGGAGGCTTATTTCTGTGCAATTAAAGACATGATCACATTTAAAAATTGCTAACTTGTATTTTTTTTAAAAAAACCCAACAACTAAAAGTCCAACGTTTAAAACCAGCTAATAACTCTATTAATTAAGGATATGATTAGCAGATACAAAGAGTTAGATGGCACAGAAGCACAGCATTTAATTCAGCGCACATTTTTGGTGGACATGGTGTGGCCAAGGCAGTTGTGTATTAATTAGTGCTCTGAGGAAAAGAAGGGGGTGAGGGAAATTGGCAGGTGTAAAAATGAGATTAGACAATAATGGAGAATTTTTCTCTGCAGAACATAAGTCGTGCAGAATCCTCATCAGCCTCGCTAACATATTTTGAACAAATGAGGATACATGCCACGAGAAGACACAGAGCAGCAGGGCACAGCCTGGGCAGAGGCTCACCGCCCCAAGAGTCCGTTCCCCTCCACGCCGATGGGGTCCGTTCACCCACCCCCAGGAGGGGGGAGAAGCGCGGGGGTGCGAGTTGACACCTCCCCCGGGCCAGGTCAGAGCCCGCGCTGTCTCGAGGTGCGGAACCCGGTGGGCGGAATTTGGGAGTATGATTTCCCCTCTCGTTGTCTCTTTACAGTTAAAGAAGAGCCCGTTGGAGGGCAGAGGAGATGCACGGTGCTGTTACGAACTCGGCTTTTGGCAAAGCGTGCGGGCAAAGCTCCCCTGGGGGGTGGGAGGGAGCCCGGCGGCGTTCCGCTCCTCGCCCCGTTCCGCGGGGGCTGTCCTCTCCCCGGGAGGGCGGTAACGGGGGCGACCCGGGGCCAGGCAGGGGGTGCCCGGGGGTCGCTTATCGCCCCCACCCTCATGCCTCCCCCAGACCGCGAGTAGCGCGGCCGCCCGGACGGGACGGGCATTATCGGTGTGCCTGTCCCCCTCCCGGGCTGCCTGCCCCGGGGCATCCCAGCCCGACTGCCGCGTCCCGGCCCGCCCTGCTGCTCGGAGGCTGGGAAAAGCGCTTCTTCCCCGGCCCCGGCCTGTTCTGCTGGCAAAGGCAGAGGAGACAGCGGAGAGGAAAGCGGAAAGCCTCAAGCACGCAGCGGAGGGGCAGCTGCCGGGGCAGGGGCAGCCCGGCCGGCTGCTGCCCGGTGCACACCAGTAACTCCCCTGCTCTGACATGATGGCCCCGCACCGAGCCCGGTGAGGAAGGCGGGGGCGGGGGCGGGGCGGGCGGGGGGCGGGCGGGAGGCGCGGCCGTGAGCCACCCCCCCGCCCCCGCCACTTCCCGCGGGCGTCGCGCGGCGGCGGGCGCTGCCTGCGGAGGAAGCGGCCCCGGCCCCGGCCCCGGCCCGGCCCGGCCCGGCCCGGCCCCTCCGCTCTGCTCCCCGCGGGGCCGCCCGGCACTCTGCGGGGCGGCGGCGGGGCGGCGGGATGGCTCCGGCGGGCGCTGATCCGCGGCCCCCCGCGCTTCTGCCGCTCCTGCTGCTGCCGCCGCTCCTGCTGCTGCCCAGCCGCACCACTGGCCTGGAGGTGCAGCGCAAGTTCCTCTCGCCCACCCCCACCAACAACTTCGCCCTGGACGGCCCCGGCTCCCGCGTCTACCTAGCGGCTGTCAACCGCCTCTTCCAGCTGTCGGGGGGCGACCTGGCGCTGGAGGCGGAGGCGGCGGTGGGACCGGTGCTGGACAGTCCCCTCTGCCACGCTCCGCAGCTGCCGCAGGCGTCCTGCGAGCACCCCAAGGTGCTCACCAACAACTATAACAAGATCCTGCAGCCCGACCCAGAGCAGGGCGTCCTCGTCGTCTGCGGCTCCATCTACCAGGGCCTCTGCCAGCTGCGCAGCATGGCCAACATCTCGGCGGTGGCCGTGCGCTTCCCGCCGGGCGGCAGCGACCCGGCCTCCGTCGTCCCCAGCATGCTGAACGTGGCAGCCAACCACCCTAATGCCTCCACTGTGGGTCTGGTGCTGCGCCGCGGAGGTGGCGGCGGGGCGCGGCTGCTGGTGGCCGCCACCTACACCGGCTTCGGCAGCCCCTTCTTCCCCCGCAACGGCAGCCTGGACGACCACCGCTTCGAGAATACGCCCGAGATCTCTATCCGCGCCCTCAACACCCGCGGCAAACTGGACAAGCTCTTCACCTTCGACATCAACCCTTCCGACGACAATGTCCTCAAGATCAAGCAGGTCGACAAAGCGCGGCACAAGCTCAGCTTCGTCCGCGCCTTCCTGCAGCGTGGGGCCGCGCCGCCCGCCCGCCGCCCCTACGCCTACCTGGCCCTCAACAGTGAGGCCAACGCGGGCCTCAAGGAGAGCCCATCGCACAGCCTGCTGGCCCGTATCTGCCTGGGCGAGCCGGCTGAGGCCACCCTCAACGGCAGCGGCGAGACCAAGAAGCTGACCGAGTCCTACATCCAGTTGGGGCTGCGCTGCGGCGGAACCGCCGACGCCTTCACCCGGCTCGTCTCCGTTTTCCCGGCGCGGGCGGCCTGGCGGAGACCCCCTGCCCCCGGCCTCCCCGAGGAGCTGCTTTTCGGCGTCTTCGAGCGGCCCGGGGCCGGCGGGGGGGCACGGCCGCAGTCCGCTCTCTGCGTGTTCCGCTTCGCCGAGATCGAGGAGACGATCCGGGCCGCCCGCAACTCCTGCTTCGTCAGCCCGGGCGCCGGCATGGTCACCGTGCTGGACAGCGTGGTGCAGGGCACCGGACCGGCCTGCGAGAAGAGGAACATACAGGTACGGGCGGGGCGGGCACCTGCCGGGGACGGGGCCCCCGACTCAAGCGCGGGGAGCCGAGACCTGCGGAGGCTGCGGGCACGGACGGAACAGGACCGTCACTCCTGCAGCCCCCCCGAGCCGGGGCTACGGAGGAGGGGGGTGTGTGTGTGTATGTGTGTGTGTGTGTATGTGTATGTGTTTGTGAGTGTGCTCTCCGCCCCGCTCACCGCACTCCACTCTCCCCGTGTCACTCCGTGTCATTCCGTCCGAGCTGGTCGGGTCCCCGCTGTCCCTTGCAGCCAGAGCGTGCTGCGGGGTCGTACCGGGGGGAGGGAGTGCGTGTGTTGGGGGGAGCACCCCCCGACCGCGATTCCCTGCCCCCGGTGAGCGGCAGGGACTGCCTGGTGGGTGCCCTTGGCCGGGAGCATCGTCAACGTTGGCCGGGACCGCATAGACAGGAGGATGCCTTGTGCCTCGCGTTCGGGGTAAAAAGTTTGCCGTTGTCTCAGTTTGTTACCGTGTGGCCGCAGATGTTAACGTCTGCTTTCCCTTTCACTGAAGATACGAAAAGCTTGGGGAAAAAAAGACAGAGAAAAGGACTGCTTTAAGGCTGCATTTTTCCCTTCCTCTGGGAAAGATGCATAACTCTGCTCCATCAGAGATCGTAAAAACATCTGTTAGATTTCCAAGGCAAGACAGAGCGCTGGGGCTTGGGCTTTCCTGTGTAATGCCAGTGGCAAAGAGAGAAAGGTTTCCCATGGTAACCAAAGTGTTTAGTGTGGCATCTCCATGCTGTGTTAAAATACGTAGTTTTAATGCACTGGTTCATAGACCTGCTCTAGCAAAGGTGAATAGTTTTTCCCTGGTGGCAAAGCACAAGCTGCCTGACAGCCAGGAAATCTGGTAGTTGCCCTGGCTTTTGAGTTAATTCCACAAAGACTTGGTGTGTTAAACACTGGGAGCCCAGTCTCAAAGATTGTCACAGTCACGGCACTCAGAAGAGTCACAGGGAGGCAGGAATCATATTTAGAGGACGGGAAGGCACCCACAGTTCTTGCTGGCTGTGGCTGAAGCTCAGTGTCCCTGCAAATCCATTCCCAGCCCCTGGCAGGGTCACACAGTCTCCAGCAGGCAAGTCAAGAGGAGGCATCGTGGCTGAGGCTTCTGGGGGTGCTGAGACTCAACAGCCTGGTTGTAGCTGAAAGTCAATGGCAGAATGACACTCTCTTCCTTTGCACTTCCTCAGGGCGCCAGGATTGTTGGGTAAATACTGTTTTTTCTAACTTCTGTTCAGTAAGGAAATTGCCAAAACTTTCCAACCCTAGAGTCAGTAGTAACCATCCACTGGTGAGATCAGGCTACAAGGAAATCTGTGTGCATGGAGACAACAGTATGGCTGGTGGTTATATAGGGTGGACAGGGAAAACCAGGTTTTAGTCCTGACTGACACTGCTGCTGTGTCACTGACCTTGAAGTAGTCATTTAGCCTCAGTTCCCTGGTTTGCTGTATACTCACGTATTTATACCTATAATTCTTAAACCTGACTTGTTTTTAGTGTAAGATTGTATTTGTAAAGCTGCTTTGAGATCCTTTGATGCTAAGTACAGCAGGATATAAATGAACTATACCATTAATATTCCTTCATGCCTAGTATTTCTATGCTTCCCATTTATTTGAAGTGTATTCCTCCAAAACAGCTGACCAAGCCTGCTTGTAAGCCTTCCTACCAGTCAGAAGGACAGCCTTTTTTTTTTTTTTTTTTTTTTTTTACTTAATCATTAGAATTGCCAACAAGTTAAGAAGCTGTTTTTTGTTTTTGAGTCCTGGATTGACAGTATCAAGAGAAGAGTTATAATACCGTGTCGTGTTTCTTTGTGGTGCAAGAACCTAACATCAATTTCCACCTTCAAGGCAATGAAATACTCTAATACATTTTGTGTCCCAGCTCTGGGAACACAGCAGGAAAATGTATTAATGCAGCAGCTGGTTTGGAGGAGCAGATCAGCATCTCACTGCCTTGCCATTATGAGCTCCAATTCTCCACCCATTAGTGGGTTTCCAGGTTTTCTTTCGCCTATGCATCACTGATAGGTGCTCTGGTATTATCAGAATTGTGGCTCATTAGCCCTTCCTGTGGACTAGGTTGTTGGGTTTTAAGCTCCTTCTGGAAGAAAACATAAAAACCTAATGATGGCCTGATTCATTCTGTTGGGCTGAAGTAGTTGGTTGTTACAAATAGGGAGCATGGGCTGTTAGGTGTAATGCGGTGTGAAAGGAAAATCATTGCCCCCTTGTGTGTTCTATTCTGTCTAATTGAATGCTCCTCTCCGGCACGCCGGGCTGGGGCTCAGCCAGGAGCTCAGCACTCTGCTGCCAGTGATGAGTCTCAGCAGCAGGCCCGGGTGGCCAGTGAGCCAGTGTCCCCATGCTGGGCAAGGGGAGTCACCCTGTCAGCCTGGGAAGGGGACATGGCTTGGAGGGAAGAGTGAACTTTCAATCAAGCACTTGCTTAACAGCTCTGTTAGAGGTGGAGAAAATGTGCAGAGGAGGATGGTCTGGGTCAGGACTGGAGGCTGGTTGGTTGTTGTCAGGGAGTGCTGCTGAAAAGTCACATAGCAAGGAGGTGAATTTGCAGCGAGAGCTTAGGGGAAGGAGGATATATCAGAGAAGGATTTAGTTTGATGGGGTTCTTGTGCTGAGAGTGAGTGGATCAGTGCTAAGATTGCTTCCCCTCAACAGAAATAGCTTTTTGTAATGAATTTTGTGTCAAATACCAGTCTGTCTTTGTAATACATGCAGTTAAAATGAAATAACTTGAGTGGAGTCACTGCTGTGTTTTGCCCACCTGAAGCCTGGGTGGAATTTGGACCAGAGACCTCAGGAGAGGAGTATGATCTCTTGTTAGCAGACTGTCCTTAATGGCATTTGCAGCAGTGTGCTGACAGAGCTTGTCAGATCCCAAAGACAGTGTGTGGGCTTGCTTCATATTTGAGCTCTCCTGGCCAGCAGGATTACTCCATGTGGGTGTGAAGATCGTGCCCATGGCGTGGCTGGAGCACAGCTGTGGTGTGCTGGAGCCTGTCAGGGAGCACACTGGGCCAGACCCTGTCCCCAGCTTCCCGCTGACCATCAGGAGTGGCCATAAGACTTTGAGTTTGCTAGCCCAGGATTTACACTTCTCCTGGGAAATGTTTTGGGGTCTGCAACTCAAAAAAAAGGCTGAAAATCCAAATTGTTTCCTGTGCTGAAAAACCTGGGCACGGTGGCATGGGATAATGATGCGTTTCAGCATTAATTCTCAAGTTTCTGGCTCTTGTGGCTTTGTGTCAGATCCTGCCTGCTCGTTGAGCGCAATGTTTTGTGGTGTGATGATGAGATACCCACCAGTGAGCTTTACTATAATGGGTTGTTAAATAAAATGAACTCCTTGGGTAGACTATATAAACAGTCTCAGTGTATGTGTGCTTGGGCATGGAAATGTGGTTTGAAACCAGTCAGAAATGTTCCCAAAGAAAAAAAAAACAACGCAAATACATGTCGGAATATGACAAAGCATCTACTTACTGTCCAAATATACTGTGGCATGTCCGTGGGATTGTGTTATAAGAGCTGAATTACTTTGAAGTGCTGGTTTATACTAATCTAGAAATTCCAAACATGAAAATAAATGTGCTCTAACCTTACATCTACTCAAATAAATCTCAAGGATTAACCACACAAAGGAAATTGGGAATTTACACTTAATTTGTCCATTAAAATGAGGCAAGAGTTCTTGTAGTAGACCTAATTTCTGCTTTTTTTCAGACGGGGCTGTGTGTGGGGCTGCTGGCCCTCACCTGAAGGTGACAATGCCCTGTTGCTGCAAAGCTGCACTCTGCTCTTCTATCACTGTAATCCATTTCTCTTCTGGGTGTTGTTTCAAAAGCTGTGGGAGGTCAGTGTCCCTCCAAGCCACCATCCAAAGGCTTGAAAGTGAGGGGCTGATCTGCCCAGGAGGGACTGGAGAATCTGAGATGCCCCAGAAGAGAGGTTTAAGTCACAGCCCAAGCTTTGCAAGATTTTGAACTCAGGCACCAGCACTGCCAACCTGCCCCGTCTCCCAGGCTGTGTCAGTGCGTGACAGCCAACTGCTGGCTGGGTTCCCTTGGGAATTGCTGTGGAAAGGCGACCTTCTGTTTGCAGACAGGCACATGCAGGGAGCTGGGTGTGGAGAGCAGGGAATGGGTGAGTCTCGTTCTTCCCAGGAAGGCAGGCTCTGGGGCTGGGGCTGCCTGTGCTGGGGCCCCCCGTGCTTTGTACCAAGCAGGGGGGTCTGGTGGGGGGCGGGTTGGTGCCCCCGAGCCGGAGGTGGGTGGTGGGAACGCGCCTGACCGCGCCTGCTGCAGCCTGGGGCTCACCTCTACTTTGCATCTCAAGCTCAAACATCAGGTCCCAAATCACAAAGGGAAATTTGGTCAAAGTGGCAGAAGTTTCTGTGCCTGGAAAGCAGAAGCTGTGCTGCTTTAGGTGAGAGCAGAAAGCAGCTCCAGGATGTGGCAAAGCACCCACCTGCTCCCAGAGCATCAGCTCCATGGTGCCCCATGAGAGAAGGTTGGTAGGGTTGAGGGCACCTGGAGGGGTGAATAAGGCACCTAGTGGTGGGGACAGGTGCCTGGGGATGCTGTAAAAGCACCTTTCCACCCCCTGTAAGCCCCAGCAGACATGTATTCAAACTCAGGGAGCTGCACCCAGGAAATGTAATAGGTCTGAGCCCCTGGCTGTGGTAATTTAATGCAAATGGGATCTGCTTTGCTTTTTATTTTTGTATTCTAGTTGTTTTTGTTTTGTGATGGGTTGGTTAAGAAATGAGTGCAAGTTCTTGTTATCTTTTCAAGTTGGGATCTCACACCTTGCAGCAAGTGGAGGAGGTGGCAGACTGTTTGTGGCACTCTCCTGCTTCTGCAGACCAGTAGAACTCATTGATGTTTTTGAGTGGAGGGAGCAGTACCCAGTCTGACATCTGGATGGAAGCTGTGCTGGTGGCTGGAGCAAGGCTGGTGGGGATATGGGACATCTTACCATTGCAAGGGATACTGCTTTGTTGAGATACCTTCCACTTTGGTATTGCAGGTGGCACTGTAATACAAATCTTCAGTTCTTACCCAGAAGCAAAATTGCCTCTAAGCCTGGATTTTGCATATAGATACCTCTATTATTTAAAGGTAATTTGGAACTTACTAGCCCGTTTCTATCTCATCTCTGTAAAAAGTATTATGCTGCTTTGTCCTGCTCCCTTCTGGAGCAAAAACCCTTCAGCAATTAGATGCTCGCCCCACTGTCTGCTGGTCCCCGCCAGCACTTAATGAGTTGTGAGCTGCTAGTGTCCAAAAGCCACTTCTGGTGGATCGCCTAATTAAAAGGGGCCATCAAAACCCTGGACTGTTCTAGAAAATGGCTGTGTGTAGAGTGACCTTTTTAGGAGGATTTGAGAAAAGTTGACAGTATAATGATGGCACTTGATGAAGAAGGGGAGATGTGAAAGATGAAGGTTTTACTGTAATATAAAATAGCCGTTTCCAAAGTCATTTGAGTCATGAGTCTCTGTCATCATTCAGTATATCTTGTAGGTGGAGATGTTGACTGCAAGTTGTGCAGAGGCACCAGGAGCGATGGCTGGTGTATGTGGTTCCTCTGAGAGCTGTGGCCACCACCCTGGTCTGAGAAGTGGCTCACAGAGGTTGGGCTTTTGGCAGTGAGTGTGGCAGGTCGTTAGATGGCAAGGAAACTGTGGCTAATCTCTGCTTGAGGGGACAGAAATATTCACATCTGGGGAGCAGCTGATATGGATGATTTCCTCCCAGCACCTTTCTATTTGGTTTGAATCACACATGTCCTCCTGGAATTCCCCAGGGCCACAGAAGAGCTATTTGGCCATGGTCAAATGAGCTGCTGAGGGAGGGCTTCAAGCTTTGGGGACAAGCACTATTGCATAAGCACAGGTTGCATGTCCCTGGGATCACCTAACCATGGTGTCTTATTTTGCTGAGATTTGGTAACACAGCAAGCTGCCAAGTGCAGTGGATCTTCCTGAACAGCTTTGGAAACATCAATTTCTACAACTCTGGAAGACAGGCAAAGAAAACTATGAAGTGGTAGAGTAAAGGAAAGCCTTCCAACATTTGACCAAATAAGAGAGGTGCTCAGTTGCTGAATCCAATAGGACTGTTGATTTTTAGTGAATTTTGCAATTATTCTGCTGATCCTAATTTCCTGATTTGGGGGGCAGCAAGGGGCAGAAGGAGGACCACAGAGGGAGATGCTTTAGAGAAGCAGTTCTAACAAGGCTGAAGGCACAGTGTATTCAGGGAGATGCCTGGAGAATGTTTTGCTCTGTACAGGTGCCACCTGCATGAGGAGATGCTGTGTGAGTCCCAGGGCTACTGTGGGTCAGAGAACCTGTGCTCACACCTTCACTCTGTGTGCTGTCTACACCCATCCCTTTGTTTGCTTGGAGTCTCTCAGCCCAAAAAGTGTGGGGCAGCAGTGCCCTGCAAAGGCAGGTTTTACTGGGAACATGTAAGGGGAGAGGCGCGTTCTGCTCATTATCTCAGGACTTAATTGATTCGGCAGAACTAATGAGGAAAATGTTTACTATAAACTATTGCTAAATGAAACAAATTTGAACTGACACGTGCAAAAATGTTAGGTTACTTTAATGGATGCTTTTTTCAGCCTGTACTGGCACAGATATGCCTTCAGAGCACTCTGAGCATGTGAAGTGCTAAGTGTTAGTAGTAGCAATAATTAAAAAAAAAAATAGCCCCCAAAGATGGAGGACCGAAACTCACAGTTCACCCAGGACTTCTCCCTGTGGGAAGGAGTTTGAATAGTTGGAGGCTGGTCACTGAAGCCAAGGCTCAACAGAAATGGGAAACACAATCTTGAGTGGTGGGAGGGGGCTTTGCCAAGGAAAGAGCAGCTAAGAAAATACAGCCTGAGTGAATCCAGCATCTTATTCCAAGCAGTTGTGAGGTGGATGTGTTGGTTGGGCTGTGTGAGTGACCTTGGGACGAGGCATGCTGGCCTGATCCTCTCTGCTCCTTCTCCCTGGGGAGCTGGGCAGAGGAGCCGTGGTTCCAACAGGCATGAATTTAAAGGACATCCCAACCCTTGCAGCTTCAACACTTACGCTATTTTGACTATGACAGCCCCTTTGGAGCCTGTTGTTTGTTAATCCCTCTGCCTGCCCATTCCTGGGGGATTTTGATTGTATAATCTGAAGCATTGTATTTAATGCAGGATGAAGGCTAACATAATAAGCTTGACCAGTCTTCCTGGCAGCATGAAGGATCTGCAGTTTCAGTTAAAAGACTGCTACTTTTTAAATTTTCTCTGCTCCCATCAGCTCCCCATGCAGCAGCAAACATGCTGCTGCAGCTCTGCCAGGAGATGCCCAGACCCTGCTCTCCTGTGGGGTGAGGAGGAGGGACCCCAGCCAGGGGAATGTGTTTCAGGGGAGATCTGTGTAGAGCAGGTCCAGTCAGGCTCCTGTCAGCGCTGCCCTTGGCTTTTGTGGGGTTTGTCTCTGAGATCAGATGTGCTGCAGGGAGCATCTTGTGGCCCTTCAAACCTCCTCAGCCCTCGGGGTTTGAGGTCTGCAGCTGCAGTGGAAGTAAAGGTGGCTGTGGCCACAGGGTTGCAGCAGTTTGACCTTGGGCTGGCTGGAGGTCTGTTTCTCTGCAGACTCACTGAAAACAGTTTGTGGTTTGCTTTCAGGGGCTGTTGGGCTCAGCCTGTCAGGTCAGCTCTGGTGTCAGGCACATAGTCACCTTGGCATGGGCGAGCACCTCGGTCATTACCAAAACCCCAGAAATGGTTGAAGGGCAGGACAAGTGCATGGGCAGCCAGGGCAGTTGTGCAGATTCCTGAGTCATTCTTGTGCGGTGCAGAACATGTCTAAGGTGATGGAAAGTCCCAGGAGAACCCTGGTGTGTGGTCCAGGTGGCAGCTGAGAGCAGATGGATGGGCATTTGTGCAGCCCATCACTGGTGTCACTCTGGTGCTCACAGAGCACCCTGGGTCAGGGATGGGACTGTGCAAACGTGCAAGGCACGGCAAAACCACCACTTCCTCCCTCAAGAAACTTGTGGTTTCAGTAAACAGTGAAACCAGGGTGCAAAGCTCGTTTTAAGCCCTTTTCTTAAAGGGTGTCTGCTCTGCTGGGATGTGTGCTGATTGCCTGGTGGGGGTGATTCGTGAGAAAAATTGAGCAAGACTCGTTTTATGAGAGGTTCTCATTCTGAGTGCCTTGACTGGCCAAGAGTGCATGTTGATTTGCCTCCCATTGCCTAAAAAATGCGATGGGAAGCCAGAGGAGCTCTGTGCTAATGCCTGCCCTTGCGGCTGCAGCACAATTACAGACTGCTCATGTCTCAAGTGCCTTAACAGTAGAGCCCTCTTCTGAGGATGACATTTTCCTCCAGGCATCCCAAAAAGCCTGTTTTTGACAGCTCTAGTTGCGACACTCGGGCAGATAAACGCATGATTGTGTGTACAAACTGCTGGCGGCACGGGGGGGCTGCAGGATGAATGGGCTCAGCCTGGGAGGGGGGTCAGGCCAGTCTGGGCTCAGCTCGACACAGAGCAGGGCTTGTCCTTGCTGTTTGCCTGCCTTGCCACTGTCTATCTCTGGTTGCTGCCCTACGGTGCCCATGCAATATTTCCATGTTGTTTTTAAGCCTTTCTCTACTGTGTGGCTCTGAGTCCATGTGCTGCTATTCTCTTTGGGCAGCATCTGAATTATTTGGAATATTCTCTCTGCAATCTGTGTTTTCCCTGACTCATACCTAAATGTTAATAAAAGCCTAATGGTTTATGTTAAGGAAGGCAAAAGATAAAACTAGAGCCCTTTTATCACAGGCTTTAATGGCCTGAAAATGTCAGTTGTGTGGGAGCAACTGCCAAATTTTGAGCCTATGAAGATGATGGCTAAGTCCCACAAATCAACAAGTTTGGAGAGGATTATCGGATGCTGGCTGTGTCATTTTCCCAGGACTCCAGGCATGCTGGAAGCCAACACTTTAATCCACTCTGATACGATGCATGAAAGGGGCCGGACTCCCTTTTGCCTGGCTGCAGCTCTGCAAAGCTTTCAGTCCCGCCGCAGCAGAGTTAGAAGGCCTTGCTGAAAGCAAGAGCTGCAGGGCTTTTTTTTTTTCTGGACTGCAGACTGCTTTTGATTCAAAAATAAACTCCATCTTTGCTTCACAACTATTTTTAAGGTCACAAAGACAGGATGCAGAAATCAGTACATTTCATGGTTTTCCTGAGTGCTGCCTCACCACTCCTCTTCCTCCTTCTGTTTCCAGCAGACTTCCTTCCCGAAGGGACATCCTGCGCTCCTGCCTCTGGGGCACAACGACCAGGGCTGGGGGGCTGTAATGGAAATTCTGGAAAATCCCTTTTTCTGCTCCTTTTAGGCCTGGAAAAAAGAACTGAGCTCACACTCTGAAAATGGCTGAACTCTTGAGCTCTGATGTGGCTGGAAATCTTTTATCTCTGCTCCACTGTGTTTTTGCAGTCACGCTCGGGGGTTAATCTGAAGAAGCCTCCTCTTAGATGTGGCTCCTTGGTCTGTATTAATTTGCATCCCTTGTGAAATGTTGCAGAAGTAGGAGCATGGAGTCCACCCTCCCTTGTGACAGCAGCGGCATTGGCTAGGGCTTGTCTCCAGCTTGTGCCTGAGGTGGCTCTTTGGTAGCATCAGAGTCAAATGTTTTGGGTGTGAAAGGATCAAATCTAGACTCCCCCAATATTTATGTCAGTTACTGCTTACCCAGAGTGTGCAGCAGAAATATAGCAATGATAGAGTTGTTTTAAAATGCGGGTGATAGAAAGAGATTGGTTTTGGAAGAAAGCTTAAAGTTTATGCTTCCCCCATTCAGAGCTGGGCAGTTTGGCTTAAGGTGGAGTGAGATTTAACCCATCCTGCCTGGGGAAAGGCTTTTAGCACAACCTTTAAGTGTGATTTCCCAAGCTGCAGGGATCACCTGGTGCCTGCAGAAGGATGTGACTTGGCCGTGTCCTGTTTACTGACAGAGTTCAGGTGTCCCCACAGTGCGCAGGCAGCCCCAGCAGCAGCACAGTGTCAGCCACCCTGGGACCACAGAGGGAAACGCCATCTGTCTCCTCCTGCCCCTCTGTCGGAAGAGCTGGTGTCGTGTGAAGAAAGGTGTTTCAGAGGAAGGATGTGTGCAGCCAAACCAAGTCTTGGCTGCCTTGGAATAGTCACATCCTGTTTACCCTGGGAAACACTTTGCGCTGATATTAGCTCTGAAGTGTGTGATTTATAAACAGGCAGGCGCAGCAGATAAGGAACTTCCCAGGATTTCAGCCACCTGTGAGGAGAAAGGGCTGCATCCCCTGGGAAGGGAGACAGCAAAGCCACAGCTGGACAGACAGCAGTCACTGTGCTGGCAGGGGCTGCAGGGATGAGGTGCTCAGCAGCCCCAGGAGCCCCTGTGCCTCAGCTTCCCAGCAGGAAGGAGCTGCCTGAGCTTCAGAGGGCTAATATTAGTAAAGAGTAATGATGAGGGGCTGGAGAGAATCATCCCTCAGACAAATAAATAAACCCAACTGCATTTCTAAATGGCTGTGCATGGAAGGTCCATTAAGTGAGAAGCGTGAATGACTCGCTGCATCCTCTGTGTGGTATAAAAAAGTTGTTACAGGGGAAAATATACACACCTAAGGATTTGGGCTGCAATTTTACTTTTTTAATAGAATGAAGTGCTGTAAAACTGCAAAATGCATTTAGCAAAGTCACTTGTGTCCACAACACTTGATCCTTTCGTCTTGGTCCCATGTCAACTTGGGAACTCTGGAGCTGCAGCTCCAGTGGTGTTGCCTCCTTCTTGGCTTGGCTTCAGCAGAGGAAGTTTATCAAGTCAGTCTTTGTCTCTGCTCATCGGGGGCAACCAGCAGCAGCAGGGTCTGGTGTCTGCTGGGGCACAGGAACCGAACACAGCCTTTGTGCAACTGGTTTTAGAAAGTTTTGGGGTTTTTGTTTAGTGATTTTGTTTTAGTGATTTCCTCCACATTTTTATCAGGGGATACATTGCTGAAGGGTGGCACCAACCCAAGAGACAGAGTGGTGCCAGAAGGGCGGGTGGACACAAGTAGTGGGTGCCTCCAAACTGGGGTAAGCATGGAGGGGTGGTCCTGCCTGGGTCTCACACTGGCAGTGCAAAGCCTGGAGATTTGCCTAATCTTCTAAGCTTTCTGGAAAGAGGGGGCAGCTGAAGATTTATTCTAGTTTCATTAATGAAATAATAACGATAATGAGGGAATTAAAATACAAGTGCTGGTGCACTGAGCCTGGGGAGGAGGGACTATGCTGAACAGATGGGTTGTCAGCTTCTCCTGCCTGGGGGAAGCACGTGGTCCAGTTTCTTAACTGATACAGCCTCAAATCCTGCATTTCTTAAATTAGAGCTCTTGGTGATTATTTTGGAAGGAATATCCATGTTATGTCTGAGTTCATTAAGGCATAAAATGTGCTTAGTTTTAGGGGGGTCCTGGCAGCCTACAAACACCCATGGCTGTTGGCACATCACCCCTGCCTGTGTGCCCACCCATAGGGTAACAGTGGTCCTGTGGGTCCCCTTGCCCTAAGCTTGAAATGACACCCCAGACAATGCTGTAGTGGCCCTTGAAACGTGCCTGTCATTTCATCTACTTCAACTGGACCCATAGCTCTTGGTAAAAGCTGCTGCTGGGGTGACAGCAGGTAAATTGTTGGCAGCAAGGCCATGGTGATGCTCAGGCATTGCTGAGTCCATCCACAGTGTCTCAGCAGAAATTATAAGGAGCATCTCAGAGGATGCAGTGTGAGAGTAGTCATAAATCTTGGGTGTGTCTTGGCAGGGTAGGAGGAATATGAGGTGTCAGCCCTCCTTTCAAATGCTGCTGTCATGCAACAACTGTGCTAATTAATTTAGCACAGGATAGTGAAGTCTGTTGTCTTGCTTTGGGCCAAATGAGCTGACTGCCTGCTTGCAGGCAAGGCTCTCAGATGAGGAGTCCTTGACAATTGTCCTCTGGCACCTGACAGCAGATGTTGTGGACCCAGGAGCTTTGCTTGTGGCCCTGGTCGCCAGCCACCCCAGCTGAGTGCAGATCCATGTACCCCTGAGGGCTGACCCATGGGAAGGGGGGACCTATTGCAGCTCTTCGCTCCCCTATTAAGTGGTTGCATCTCCCCATACTGTGACTTAGTAGCAAGAAGCTTCCCAGGGCTGCCCACAGGGCAAGCCAGGGTGGGGAGACACAGGGTGTTTGTGTAGCCCTTTGACATGTTGCTGTCTCTCCACAGCTGCAGCCGGAGCAGCTGGACTGCGGAGCTGCTCACCTGCAGCACCCTCTGGCCATCACCAACCCCATCACTGCTACTCCCATCTTCACACACAGTGGCCTCACTGCTGTGGCTGTCGCCAGCGTCAGTAACTACACCGTGGTGTTCCTGGGGACTGCCAGTGGAGGACTCCTGAAGGCAAGTAGAGCCCACGGGGGGCAGGGGCTGTCCCCTTCCAGCATCTCTGGTCTGCACTGGGGACAACCTCTCTTGTTGAGTTTGTCCTGCTTTCCTTTGGAGAGGGAGAAGTAATGGGATGCTGCCATAATTTGTGCAGTGATATGTGCTGCCTGGTGGCCATTAATTACTGTTCAAGGCTGCCACACAAACAGGGTAGTCTTGATGAGCCCTATGCTGGAATTGTTATTGTGCAGCATTTAATTATTAACAGCTCTTCTAATAAGTTTTCCCTCAGACCTGCTGCCTTCTGAAGGCTCCATGTAGACAGAGCAATCACTAGGAGGTGCTTTGTCCCAGCTGAGTTAAAAGCAGGTGTGAATCCATGCATCTGATGGGGATCTGCTTTCAATAGCATGCCAAAGGCAGTGTAGGGCGATGCAATACCCTGGCTCCAGAGCTAAGAAGCAAAGCTAGTGTTCAGTAATCTTAGCACTTGAAGTTTGCAAAAAAAAGTTTTTATGCCAGCCAGTCACAACAGTTTGGCATGCTTCCAAGTCCACAGAGAAGCAGGGAAAAAAGACCCTGGAATAGAGACAGCGCTGATACCTGCTTTGTCTCAGCCTTGGGTGAATGGTGTATAATCTGGAATATTGAATCAAAATGCTTGGAGAGAAGAAAACTGATCCAATCTCTTCTCTCATGTCCAAGTGCTCCTGGCAGAAATGTGGGAAGGATCACAAAGCAAGCACTGCTTTGATTTCTGCCTGTGGGGGCAGGTGGTGGGAGGATGCTGGCACCCCGGGCAGGTGGGGCGGGTGAGGCGGATGGCAGAAGCCACACGCAGCGCAGCCCCTGTTCACACAGCATTAACAGCTCTGCTACCATTATCATCCCCTAGAAAGCAGTCTTATCTGCTGAGGCTCCATTAGGGAGAGGCTCCTGGCTATCCTTTGCTGGGATAATTTGCTCAGATAGCTCTAATCTAATTCTACAACACAGCTGCATAACCAGAAGCCCTTTTACCTTCGGGGCTCCTTGTTATTTGGCACGGGATACAAGAGACTTTGTGTGAGTTATCGTTCAGATTTGTTGCCTGAGAAAAGACAGCAAAGGGGCAGAAATAGTGCTTGACCAGCTCCTGCCAGCAGCAGTTAAGGCTGCCAGGGGCATATTTGGGGAATTAATCAGAAAGACTGCAGCTGGGCACTTGGTGAGGACCGTTAGCAATACCACGTCCAGGAAAAGCAGCACTTGGGAAGCGGTGGCCGGGGTGAGGTGTGCCAGGGGCAGTGCCCTCCAAGGAGCTGGGGGTGGGAAGGGTCTGTGCTGGCCAGTGCCCCCGTGCCCAGCTCTGTGGACAAGGTGCTGTGGTGGGGTTGCCCAGGACTGCAGCCCCTCTGCTCTCTCCAGTGTCCATGCAGGATGTGTCCCCAGCCCCATGGGGTGACTGGTGTCCCTGCCCTCGGTGCTCTCCCCAGTGCAGCTCCCTGGACCCAGGGAAGGTGCCTGTGCCGTGGGGGCAACAAGCACAGGAGGTGAAGGGACCCAGGAACAGGCACCTGGAAACAGCGGATGTAGGGAAACCTCAGCAAGAGAGAGGGGGTGGTCACAGAGCTGAAGTGGAGGGTGTCAGGACTTGGTTCATGGACGTCTTAGATGATCCCAGGCCAGATTTTTCCAGCAGGGATAGTGATAGCTCCCTTCTTTTTCTGCACAGTAGCTTGCAGTGCTTGCATAGGGTTCTTAGCAGGGGGAAGCCCTCGGCTTTGAGCTTGTGCTATCTCACTAGGACATGTTGGTGCTGCTCTAGTGTGAGAATTAATTAATCCCGCATTAATTAATTAATCCAGACTTCAGAGAGCAGAGGCACGCTTGGTCCTCGCAGTCACTTCCCTTCCCTTGCTAGCAGGGAGGTAGGAATTTTCCTTGCTCCCTTTCCATTTGAAGCTGAGAAGTGACTGTTACAAGAAATTGTGTAGCCCTACTGTTGGTTCCTCTCAGCAATGCCACATTGAATTTGCTGAGTTTTTGAGTCAAATGCCAAGACATTCTGGGATCTGAAAGGCAGGCTGGTGCTCTGCAGCCTCTTCCATCACTGCCAGAGCTTCAGCTGGTGCTTCACCAGGCCAGGTGGGACTGGGCTCTCCCTCAGCAGCTGCCATGGTCTTTTCTGGAGGCGGCACGAACAGAAGCTTCTTTTGGCCCAGAGTGACAACACTTACTTTCCAAATGTGCAGGGAGCAGGGGATGATGCCATGTTGCACAGCCCTGTTGCTGTTTTTCATTAAGCTTTGGAAATGCAGGGTTCTTTGTAACAAGCACAGAGGTGTGCATACAGCCACTGACCTTGGGGTGAAGCAAGGGGCAATGCTGCCAGGGCCTGATGGAGTCTGCCAGGCAGGGGCACAACCTTAGAATAGAGGTTTTCCTCTCAGTCAGAGGGCTTTAAACAGAAGGATCAAGGCCCAAGGCCAGTTCATCCACTGGCACTCCTCCTGGCTGTGCCTGGAGCCCCAGGAGGCTGCCCTGTGGCAGAGAGCTGGCTTTTCAGCAAAGCTCCCTCTGTGCAGCTTCCCAAGCATGTAGAGATAGATTTACAGTACTTAGAAATGTAGAACACCATTAGATACCACTTTGATTCTTGTTTATAATGGAGGAAAAATAATCTTCTCTCATATTTGAAAAACGGTTTCAGTGAGTGGCTTCTTCTCACTACAGATTAA
This sequence comes from Heliangelus exortis, assembly GCF_036169615.1. Classification (NCBI taxonomy): domain Eukaryota; kingdom Metazoa; phylum Chordata; class Aves; order Apodiformes; family Trochilidae; genus Heliangelus; species Heliangelus exortis. The sequence continues at coordinate 21,017,909 of NC_092433.1, read as the reverse complement.
TCTGGACAGCACCATGAAGCTTATTAGCAGGAGATCCATTTCAGTGGCTTACGGAGAGCCTGTCCACCCCATCATGCAATTTGACCCTTCTGATCCCACCTACCTCTATGTGATGACCTCCTATCAGGTGAGACCTTAATCTACAGCAAAATAGTCGTTTGAGCATCATGCTTTTGATTTAGCATTCAGACCTAATCTGGGAGCTGGAAGGCAATAACATTTGCTGTAATATTGATGAGTAGAGACAGCAAGTGCAGAGCTTTGGCTGGGGTGTCAGACGACTTTCCAGGGGGTCCCTGTGCTCGCTGAGGTGGGGGGTCTCCTGCCAACTGGACCAGCTTGTCAGGCTTTCCCATCTTGGCGGCATCCACGTAAAAAGAAGAGTGAAAGATACAGGAGCTAATCCCACCTAGAGGGGTGCAGAAGTCAGCAGCTCTTGTCCCTATACAGAGACACAACAACAACAGTGTGCATGGAGGCTTTAGGCGGTTCCTACAGACAAAAGTATGCCTGTCAGAGATGATCCTTGGGCCAGTGTGTGCTCAGCCTGGCCAGTGGGAGGGCTGGAGGAGAGGAGGGCTCTCTGGAGAGCGGGAATGCTGCAGCAGGTAGGAGCGGACAGTCTCGTCTCCATCAAGTGAGCAGAAGAGGAAGACAAGAGCTGACTGCTCCAGGCGCTGGCGGTTTGTCCTGAATTACATTCTGATCTGTCAAAACAGATGCACAACCACAAATGTTGTATGTTGCATTTCTGTTTTCCAAGCCCTAATTCCCTGCAGATTGGTCATTATCATTTTGCAGAGCCCTCCTGGGACTCCTCTCTAGCTGACGTTTCAGCCTCTCTCAGCTCAGCTCCCAGGCGCTCTGGGCTTGATCAGACACCCAGAGCAGCACCTGTGTCTGATTCTTCTTCAATCACCACTGTCTGATTCTTCTCGAATAAACCAGGGGCAATATTTTTTCCTTCATAGCATCCTGAAGAGTTCCCCAGGAGCTCACCGTTGTTGGGAAGGGGGTTCTGAGCACCATGGGGCTGGGGAGCAGTGAAGTGCTGCCGGTGAAATGGGGTCAGGCCAAGCAGCCCACCAGCCCAGGTGTGCTCACATGATGGGCTCAGGGCTCTCAGTACATCATGTTGTCAGTCATTGCTGTACCTAGTGACTCAGTTTTCCTTCCCAAATGTTTAGAAACTGAGGGAGGAAAAAGCAGAGACTGACACATGATTTTCCACCAACTGCTCCTGCTGAGCAAGTCCCCAGAGCTACTTTGATTTCTTTACAAATTATGGTTTCCAGAGTGGTTCTGTTTTCTGGCCACTCTGTGAATAGCCAGATAGCATTTGGCTGTCTAGAAAGGAGATTTCTGCAGCTCTGAGTGAAAGCTTTTCACAGAAAGGGACAAGCTGTGAAGCCCTCTCCATCTGATGCATCAGGAAGATGTGGTGTCACTCTCTGTAGTCTGACATCACACACCCACAGCCATGCTCTGCCTGACAAGGGGCAGCTCAGGGCTGTATCTCTGTGCACCCATGGGGCAGCTGCCCTGTCCCTTGGCCGTCCTGACTTGCCCCAGGCTCATGTCCCAGGTTGGGGTGGGTTCTGCTGGGTGGGGTTGTGTTGTGGTGTTGGTGTAACATTTGTACTGCTGTGGTGCAGATGACACGGGTGAAGGTGGCTGCCTGCAACCAGTACTCGACATGCATGGAGTGCCTGGCTGCTGCTGATGCTTACTGCGGGTGGTGCACGATGGAGACCAGGTAGGGTGGGTTGTGTTCCCAGTGTGCTTTGGCCTGTCCTTTGGCTCTCAACGCTGGACAAGAATTTCTGGTGCCTTTTGTATTTCCAGGCAGTCACACCACTATTATTTGCCTGGTTCTTTTGAAATAGGCACATTTCAGAACAATTGCATCTGATCTCAACAGGCTGGGATGCTCTTCAGAGCCAGGGTCTAACTGTGGCTGCATTGTTATGCTGCAGCCAGCTGCCAGTGCAAAGAATATTGTGCAGGCATCCAACCATGGATGGAGGGAGCCAACACCCTGTTAAAGACCCTTGCAGTTATTATTATTCATGAGCAAGAGACGATTGACACTCAAAAGGGGATCTACAAAATTAGACTCGGTATTTACAAATCAAAGAAATGGGACAAAATGTCACCTTCTCTTCAGTTCTGGGTTCAGCCTAGCTTACAATGAATCCTGATGCTCTGTTGATACTGGTGGGAGCACGCACTCTTGTAGCAGCTAGACACTTTAAATACAGCAGCAAAGCTTTAGGCTGAGTTACATAGGTGGAGTAGAAGTAGGCAGGCACAGGATTTTCTTAGGATCTTCCCTCACAAGGAAGTCAACATTTTTACCACTGGTTTTAAAAATAATCAACCAGGAATTGTTCCACTGTTCATTACAGGTGTTCTCTGCAGCACGAGTGCACAAACTTCACAGGGGCCAACTTCTGGGCGAGTGCAAGCGAAGGGGCAGAGCAGTGCCCTTCCATGAACATCTTGGAGCCTGAGATTAATATCGACAAAGAGAGCCCGGTGCGTTTGATGGGAATACCAAATTAACCTTGTGCAGTGTACTGTGGAGTCATTACCTTCTCTGAGGACTGATAAATACCTGTGCACCTTCAGCACTGCAGCCTGGCTCCATGTGGCTTGTGTGCAGGTCATGGGGCTGCTGATAGCTGCTGGGCCACTGAGTCAGGAAGATGTTCCCAAAGCACCTGGAGGTGACCTCCTGCCTAGACACACTGGAACCCTCAGGACAGTAACTGCTGAGCCCCTAACAAGACTTGTAAAGCTGCTGTGCCAGGCACACTGGAGACATTTGAAAAATCTTGAAGTACAGAAGATCAGCTGCAGACAGCTAAATCAGCTCATTTTCTTGTTTTGTATGGTTGCTATTTTTAACAACATTTTAATGATATTTTAAATGTTTTCATCAAAAACATTTTTTTTTGAAGACAGGCCCTCTCCCAGTGACAAAAATATCTCTGTGTCAAAGTTCTTGACCAGCCCTAAGATAGGGAAATGGCAGCGCTTGGGTCAGAGCCCAGAGCTGGAGAGGGCATCCTATGGGACCCTGGCACTGGTCTGGCTCCTTCTCCATGGCTTTTCCTGAGTCACCCTCCTCAAAAGTATTTTCCTTGGAGTCTTATGGCAAAAAGACACGCCTGCACCAGCCACTGGCAGGGAGGTGAAGGCACCCAGGAGCAGGGTGATATTTGCTGCTGGTTTAGGCAGCAGGGTGGAGGACAGCATGGGAAGCTGATTGCAACTGATTTTTTCTTTTTTTTTTTTTTTTTTTTTTTTTTTTTTTTTTTTTTTTTTTTTTTTTTCCTTTTTTTTTTCCTTTTTTTTTTTTTTTTGTGTCCAAATGTAGGCCCTGATAATACAAATAAATGGAACTATCCCGAACCTGAATGGAACAAATATTTCGTGTGACTATGGAAATAATATCCACACGGTAGCCAGAGTTGCTGGAGATTACGTAAACCAGTTCATTTACTGTAGTTTACTTCCACGTGAGAAATATCCGACATTTCCAGATGACCAAGGTATGCAGAGGAAAACAAGCTCAGTTCATTCTAACCACTTCTGTGAACATAATTTTTTGCAGTCTTTTTTATTTTTTAATTTGTCCATTTGTGTGTGCAGATAATGCATACAGGGAAAAAAGACCTAAACTGCTTCTGTTTTATTGGGCAGATGACTTTGAAGCATGGGAGTTTCATCTTAATATGAATCAACAGTATTTCAAAGCTATCAATTTTTGGTTTAAATATCAGATTTTAAAAGCAAGTTCATGTTATTTTATTAAGTTATTTTATTAAGACTTGTCTGGTTAGAGCTTCTGCTTTAGATTTAATAGGTACCAGAACAAACATATTTTGGCCCTGGGGAAATAACATTGTTACTTCTATTGATATTTTCAACTGCTTTTGGTTAATTTCCCTCTTGAACATGTAATACCTTCCAGGAGAAGTTCTGGAAGAAAAGCAAGTGCACGCCTATTGGAGACTCAGAAAGTCTTAATCCCATTTAGGCAATTAAAGGCCAGACTGAAGCGTTGTAGTGTCACCGTGTCTTTAGATGGCACTGAAGGGGACGCCCACCTTGAGGCTCTGTTGAGCTGGGTTCCAGAGGTGACAAGGATCTGCAGGTCTGGTTGAAGTCAGCTGGGCCTGACCGGATCTGAAGGAGACAGCCCCATTCTATAGCTCCTTCTGAGAAGTTCAATGCTGCATTCCAGACTTGAGTGTTTGTTAAATCTTCATCTTTCAAGCCTGGAGTGAATGCTCTATTGGAGATGGCTGACTTCAGTAGGAGAAGAATTAGACAGTCCTTTTGAAAATTCCACTTTTCATAGGCAAGTTTATAAAGCTGCATTGTTTTTCTCCCGAGCTATCCAAAGAATGGGAGATCATTAACTGTTCTGTATTGTTGGTTGCAGCAATGTCCAAATGAATTTCTGGAATCCACTGCGCTGATTTATTGTACATATTCTGAAAGAGGCATTGTCTCTTGTCCCTGGTGCTTATATGGCAAAATTGCAGCGAAAAAAAAGTAAATTAAGCAATTTTGGCGTGAGGAGGAGTTAGTGTAGTATGTTGAGTAGCCAAAAAAGGGATTTCCACTCTTCTCTGTGGGTTTGTTGTCATGGGGAAAGTGAGCGGGGTTTTAAAACATGATAGCTAACTTGTTTTAATTACCACTTCTTAAAAAAATATCACTTAGCACCAACTGTAAGCAGACAATAATTAACTCTGTTAATTAAAACTTGCACAGCATGCTGGAATTTTCTGCTGAAAGTCAGTGTTCTTTTCTGATGAGGGTGATGTAAAGCATTGATTTAAGAGGGAAGAGCTGAAAGTCAGAGGGCAAAAGATGAGTGGTCCAAGCCCTGAAATGCAGCTCGGAGGAAGCCCCGGAGAAAACAAATCAGATTTAGCCCTTGTTTTCCCAAGGGTCTGTCTTGTCTTCTAAGCATGAGCAAGAGGCTCTTGCAACCCAATATTCTTTGGCTTGATTCTCTCAGACCACGTGGTTGTCGAAGCTGCTCTGCGGGTCAACAGCAAGAACATTATCCGAGCCAATTTCACTATCTATGATTGCAAAAGAACTGGAAACATTTACCCAAAGAGAGCGTAAGTGACTGGGGTGTGCAGGGGTGCAGGCAGGGGTGTGCAGGCAGGGGTGCAGGCAGGGGTGTGCAGGGTGGCAGGCAGAGGTGGGTGGCAGCAGGGGCTGTGACAGTGGCAGAGTGTGGGGCTGGGAGGGTCCATGCATGCACACAGCCTAACCAGGGTCCCACTGTGGGACTGGTGGGGGGATACTGGCGCTGGAGCCTGGGCAGGGTTTGGCAGGGCCATGGTGGCTGTGCTGCCAGGGATTGACAAAGGAGTGTCCTTGCTGTGTCTGCAGCCATCTGGACATGCTGGGTTTTTTTCAGTGGGAATAATATTTTTGTATGAAGCTGGTGCTGTTAACCCATCGGTAGCAGAGCCAGGTTTCCCAGCTGTCGCTGGGGGTGAGGGAGGCAGGGACACCTTCACTCTGTCCTCCCTGCCCTTCCCTGTACCCCTCCTCAGCAGGGTGGGCTGGAGGAGAGGGGTTTGGTGTGTGCTTCTCCCAGGAGCTTGACAGTAGAAACTGCCCTTGGGGACCCCTGGGTCTTGCCGACTGGTGGTCCTGTGCCCTGCAGAGCCTGTGGGGGCAGAGCCTTTGTCAGCAGGGGCATGCTGGCTCCCCAGGGAGGTAGATGGGGAAAGAGGGGTTTGGGGGGAAAAGTGTTTTTTCCTAAGCTGGGAACGAGTTGGAGCTGGTGGCTCGTGGTTTGCCATGGCCTCTGGGGATGGTGGGCTCTGCCCATGTCTGCTGCCAGTTCCCAGGGAGAGAACAACCCAGCACCTGCTGCAGATGGGTCTTTCTGTGTGTGAGGATGGGCTGTATGGCTGAAGGTTGGCTCCCCCAAGCAGCCCAAAGCCTGGTCCTCTCATGGTGCCTTTGCCATTGCAGATGCACCAGCTGCCTCTCAACCCGGTGGAAATGTCACTGGTGCCCCTCCACCTATTCCTGTGTCTCCAATCACTCGCAGTGTCACGATGTGCTGCAGATGAAGGTAAGGGCCATCAAAATTTGCTTCTTTGAGATACTTTCCTATGTTGCCAGGCTGTTGCTGTGGTTTCCATCCTCCCAGCATCTCTGGGTCTCTGTTAGCCACTGGCACTTGCTGGCCATGACTTGTCCTGGGCTTGAGTAATGCAATAAAGAGCAATCCTTCACAATTCGTTTAGCTTTGGCTAGGCTGTTGTGGTGTGTTAATAACTTGCTGGAGCACCACTGGTGGTGCTCATCTAAAGGAGAAATTCTTCCCTTTCCAAATTACAGCTTTAATAACCCAGAGGCTCAGTGTGTTCCTGCTTGTGAAATTTAAATTGAAGTTAATTTAAATAAAATTGGCCTTTTAGCAATCAATCTGCCATAGAGCCAAGCCAAGCTTTTACACTGTAAATTGAATAACCCTTTGGCAGCAGTGTTCTGCTTTTCCAGTGGTTCCCTGTGCTTGTCTCTAGTGGGAGCTTGGCCCCATGACAAGCCTCTCACCCTTTGGGGCCAGCCCTGATGTCTGCTTCCCTCCACTGGGGAGCAGGTTAATGGCTGCAAACGCAGGGGAAGGGGATGGCAACATGGGCCACCATGTTGCACTCCATGCAGTTGTGTCTGGCGTAGAACTCTGGAAAGATGGGGACCCCACAGGTTGGTCTTCCATCCATGGTGTTAGCTAGGGCTGATGTGTGGCGTGTTTCTCATTAAATCTAGAGGGAGAGCTTGGGCAGCGAAAGGACTGCTGGAGCAGGTTCCACATTGTTAGATTGACTTCTCCCGTGACAAAGTGCCACATAGCCTACAACTTGGCTGGCAAACACAAAAAATGGCTGAGATAATTTGTCTCCTTTGACTTAAACACAGCTGCTTCTGAAAAGGCAAGGCATAGCAGTTGCCCCTGCCAGACCCTGGCTGGGGAACCAGATCTTGATGGGTTGGGCTGCCCCCTTGTTCCCTGCTGGATAATGCAGAGTCTGGCCTTGTCCTGTCCCTGTGTGGAGCTCTTGCAGGGGGGACAAGCAGTAAAACTGATTGTTTGAGGGTAAAACCTCCTGCCATGCCTGTGCCACTTGTAGGAGCATATGGGGCTTCTTGCATGGAAGCCTGGCCATGGGGACCATGTGGGACAGTGTGGCACAGGACACCTGTTCATATTGCCTCAGAGCAACGGACCAGAGGCAGGGATACCTCTGGCAGTGATAACCAGTGATAACCAGTGTCTGTCCTTCCCTAAGGAAAACTGTGCCTACCCTTGCTTTCTTGCCTCTGATTCTCCTACTCCAGGAGTATATTTGGTTTGGATGCTACACCTGGTTTGGGCACGTTCCTCCTTTACCTCTGTGCCTTTCTTAGCTCTTCCTGCTGGTTTCCATGAGCAGCCTGCAGGATCAGGTGCTCTGTAGCCCTGGAAACACGGTGCCTTGTCCTGCAGTCAGAGCTTGCAGTACACAGACCATCGTTGGCATGGCTGTACCTGAAAATGGGTCTGCTAGGAAGCCAATGTTGCAAGGCTCCATTCGCAGCATTTTAAACATTCAGACTGCTTGCCCTGATCCAGACATCAATGATATAATCAGCTGGAAAGCTCTGTTTCTAGCTGCTGATGAGCAGCGGGAGAAGGGGCTGCGAGACGGCAAGTTAATCAGTCCTCTAAAGTGTATTTTTCTAGCAAGCTACACTAGCTGCTGTGACATGCAAGGACACACCAAGCTGTAGGAGCTTTTGCATGAATTTCCAATTGTAGCCCTGCTGGCTTTATTTTAACTCTTTTGATTCCCCTAGAAGAGGCTTGGGACTGAAATTTCTCCCCAGTGCTTTGCTTTGTTGCTTTACTTCTCTTATCATGTGCATCTGTTATTTAAAGTCCTTGTTAAGGTGGCACCAACTGCACTTGGCTGAGTGTCCTGGTAGGAATGAGGCGTGTTTTCCAGAGTCAAACGGGCACTTCCAGATAGTTTCCTGATGCATAGGTGGTTTTGGGGAAGGCATGACAGAAACCTCATGCTCTCTGCATGTCCAGCCCCGAGTGTGTGTCCTGCTGGTCACCTGGGCAGGCAGGCTGTACTGCTCACCAGAGGAGCAGCAGCTCCATCTCCAGCCGAGGCACAGTGGGGTAACCCCTGCTGGAAGCCAGAAGGAAATCTTGCATGCTGCAAATAGTTCTGCTTAATGGGCCAAATTCGTTGTCTTTTACCGCAATGGCTCCACTGTCAAAAGCATTAATGTCGTTATACCCTGGGGCAATGGAGAAGCTGGCTTCGTTTCTGCTGTAGTTTTGCAGTGCGATTTACATTTCATGAGACAACAGGATGGGCTTATCATACTGACTTGTCAGCTCTAGTATCTGAGCCATCAATTTAAAGTGAGAACAAAAGTAGGGGGACAGATGACCTTTTAAAATCGTTTTTCAGCTTCATTTAGGCCTTTCATTTAAGCTGTCCTACTGCTGCAGTCCCCTCGCTGAAGCCCCTACTGCTCATTATACCCTTTCCCTGCACACACGCATGCACACACAAACCCCCACACACTTCTGAAATGACACTGGGCAGGAGGGAGGCTGCTGGAAAGTGAAATCTCTGCAGGGGCTTGCAGAAATGTGCATGGTGATGTGAGAGACATCGGCTTCCTGCTGGTGGTGGGGGGGGGTGTCACACTGGCAGATTTGCCATTGGAGATGGCAATGCCTCTTTTTAGTATCACTCCAGCCCCTTCCTCTGACATTTAACTGCATCTTAATGCCCAGAGAGGCAGCTGATGGGTGTGTGAGCATTTGCTTTTCACCTGGGAGTGCATTTTTTCAGCACAGAAAGATAGAAGTGGAGCCTGGGGGCTGGCAGCTGCCCACCTTCCCCAGCTGGTGCAGGAGCCCGGCAGGAGCATCCAAAAAGCATGCACCCAACTAACCTCTCTCTTCTTTGTCTTGTTTTGTATCTAACAGAATAAAATTGACTGTCCACGAATTGTACCTGCCTCACTGGACCCAATGCCCACAGGGGTGTCTCGAGATATTACCATCTCACTGGCTAACACAACTTTCTTTAAGGTAAATAGTTCCTGGAGAGGTGGGTAAGCTTTGGATGAGGCCGGTCAGGTGTGCAGTAAGGCAGAGGAGTCAGCTGAAGGGGTTTTGGTATGAGCTGGTTTCTGCCTTGGGAGCAGGTGATGGGTTTGTGTTAGCAGCTGGTGTCTGTGTTAATGAAAGGTGCTGGTGGAGTCCAGCCACGCCAATGGTAAGTGGGGTGCACAGCAAAGCTGCCTGGAGATGCTGTTTGTGTCCAGGCATTCCCCAGGGATCTCCATGCAAAACAGGCACATCATCAAAATATTGGAGTGTAATAAAAGTTCCTGGTTTCCTGGTGGGTGTTTGCTCCACCACAGAGAGCACCAGTGGCATGCTGTCCTGGTGCTGTGTGCCAGCCTGGCCCCACTGCCTCACAGTCTGGAAGGAAGGACAAACCCACAGCTTCAGGCAGAGAGTCCTCAAATGGCCAAACCACTGCTTAAGTGTAGCGTGGAAATATTTTCAATTTACTTCTAGTTGTCACTGTGGAGGTTTTTTGGTTTTTTTTTTTTGTTTTGTTTTGGTTTTGTGTTTTTTTGTGAAAAAAATCCTCTCTGTGCCATATTCTGGCTTGTTAATTGTAATAGCGTGAGAAGCAGAAGTGGACATCAAATGGTGCGCTCAGAGATGTGTCCCATGCCAGGAGGAATCAGAGGAATTTGGGGCAGGGAGGCTGGACATTGGGAGCTGCCTTGTGTTATTTGCAGAGGTTACTGGTACACAGGACAGCCAGGCAGCTCCTGTGGGAGAGGAGGAGGTTGGGAGTGCTGGTGGAGCTGTTGGCTTGCATGGCTTCCCCAACCCTGCCCTCCAGCACGGGGCCACAATGAGCCACAAATTCCCCGCCTGGCTGGGGCTGCTGTTTCCTGCTGGGTCCTGGGCTCTGAGAAGGAGGATGTGCCCTCCACAATCAGCAGCAAAGGGCGAGAAGTTCTCCTTCCTCTGTGGGAGCTGGAGGTGGCTGAAGGGGAAGCAATACCGCCTGTAACCTGATAGGAAATGGAGTCAGCAGGAAAGGGGCTCTGGCACGCCAGCTTCCTCCCTCCACCATCTGCAGGCTGTCCCAGGGCCCTGGCAGGATTTCTTCTCCTTTCCTCTCGGCAGGGACTCACGAGCACTGCTGGAGCTTGGAGCATCAGATCCACATGCCCCGGCCCTCGGCTGCCGCAAGGGCACTGCCCGGCGGGGTCAAGGGTCCAGGCCAGCAGAGGGGCAGGGGCTGCCTGGGCACAAGCTGTGTGCTGGAGGAGATTCCAGTTTTCCCTTCTGGCTCCATGTGTGTTCACTGAGCCAGCATCTGCCTGCCAAGAGTCTAATGCTTTCATGTCTTTTATCAGATCCATTGGTTTTCAAAAGGTGGTTAGACCTTAGTAGTGGTGGAGCATCGACCTGCTTAGAGATTGGATTTTTTTTTTTTTTTTCCTTGAGAATACTCCGCAGCAGTAACTCGGGTCAGGATATCATCCTTGTGTTATCAGGAAAACAGCACAGAAAATCTGCCTTTGAACATACTCCCGGCTGGGTCCTCATCTGAATTAGAGATTTGCTCTGTGCATGTTGGGAGGAGAAGGAAGGTGGCTTTGAGCCCAGATCATGCACTAGTTTGGGCTGGTTTGGGTGAGGCAGCTTGGGACCTACGCTGGTTCTTGGTCTGCACTGCAGTACAAGTTCCAAATGTCCCCAGAGGAACCCAAGTCCCTGTAGCCTGGCCAGACACCTTTCCCAGGCTGTGCATGCTGCAGGTCAGGAACATCTCCTGGTCTGCCTGTGCTACAGGTCAGACATGTCTCCCAGTCCATGTGCCACGTGTCCTTGGCTCCAGGAGCAGAAACCCCACACCTGGTTGTGATGTTTGACAACAGCATGCTGGGTGACAGCAAGGGCAGGGTTTGGGTTCATGTGCCTGTGCAGAGCAGGATTAATGCAGCACAGGCCCTGCCCTGTTTACAGTATTGGGTGCTGATCTTCTGACTTGAACTGTGCCTCAGGTACTGATGACAGAAACAAGGTGAGACCTGGTACCATCCATAGTGTTTGAGCAAAATGTTGAACTGCATGAAACGCCTGTTGCAGCCACTCTGCCCTTGTGTCCCCTCCTGCAGGAGACAGCTTTGGAGTGCCATTTTGGGACAGACAGGACGTTTGAGGCCCGGTGGGTGAACTCCTCCACCGTGGAGTGCATGCATGTGCTGGTGAGTCTGGGGGGTGGGCTGCCAGCCCCTGCTCTGCTGGGGCTTGGGAAGAAGCTGCTTGTTTACCTTCCCAAATGGAAAGAGTTCAGCTCAGGCAAAAAATTTGGCCACCTTTCAATGTTGCTATTTCTGTAGCTTTTATTCCAACCTAGGAATTGCCCTGAGAAAATGCTCCAGCACTCACCGAGGGGCTGTGTGTGGCTGCTGGAGGGGAAGCTGTACCTCCCAACCACAGAATGTTTGGGCTTCCACTGATCAGTGGGAGAGGAGCACTTGTGTCACCTGCATAACTCTGCATTGCAGCCTGGTGCTGAGGATGCACAGGCTGGCCAGTCTGTTAGCTTTCCTTTTTTTCTGTTCAAAATAGCTGTGAGGGCTCAGCTCTTTCTGAGGTGTGTGCTGTGCCTTTCGTTTGGACCTCAGCAAAGCAATTAAAACAGAAAACAGCCTTCCTTTCTTTCTCTTTGCTAAAGATGTGTGAAGATGACACCCTTCTGTACTGAGAAGCCATGGCCTAGAGAAGCCTCATGAGCAATGTTAATCCATGTAGTCTGTGTGTGGAACATCATATTTTACCAAGTTTCGTAAGCTCTTGTTTGTATTTTTGTGTGTGCAGCTCCACACAGCAGAAAAAAGCCATCTCTTCCCAGTGAACCTTCAGCTGAAGGACAGACCAGACAGATTTATCGACAGCCCAGAGTTGATGACAGGTCTGAGTTGAAAATATTTTTATTCTGTTCTCATCTGGTCAGCTTCAATGACTCTAAAATCCTGCCCAAGTTTATGGGTTCAGGAAAGAGACCATGGCTCAGCCAGGCACAACTCTGTTCTTCCTGTCAGGCACATGCAAAAACTGCATTTGCTCTGAGTTGTGTTCATGTGAAGGGGTCTCCAGAAATCAGCTGGGTGTCTGCAGACATCCCCTGTGCACCCGGAGAAGGTCAAGGACCGTCCCTGTGCACGGGCAGTGGAGGGGTCTGCGTGAGGGGTGGGCTGGGCCAATGCTCTCAGTCACAGCAGAGATGTGGGGTATCCCCAGAGCCAGGGAGGAACTCTTAGAAGAGATAAGGGATGAAGGGGAGGGCTCTGTGTGGCATCAAGGTCCAGCATGCTGTAAAAAGCGAGTCTTTCATTTTTCTCCTGTGCTGAGAAAGAATAAAAGGTGTAGACACATTTCACCCCTGTCCAGCTCCCTGTCTCTGGGAAGAGCACTGGGGTTCCCATAGGAGCCCTTGGTCCATGAGCAGGCTCGGGAAGGCAGGCAGTGCTGGGTCAGGAGTGTGCTGGGCCGAGGTGTGCAGAGAGGATGGGCCAGGACAGGGATGTGGTGGCTCTGGTTCTGTGCTCTGGCCACAGGCAGCATCTCAGGGCACTCATCCTGCTCAGAGCTGTCAGCAGTTACTGACTGACCTGGGTGCAGAGAGAAGGTAAATGTCTGAAGTGAGATTTGTTCTGGGGGATAGCTGTAATGGTCAGAGAGACACCATGAGCCCCTGGCCAGGAGAAGGTTTCCCCACAGAGAACCTGTATCAAGGAGGCTGATCTAGGCAGGTGTTCCCTGCTGGTGAAATAACCTTTGAGATAGCAGCACGGGCAGGCCGGAGACACAGCTTCCACGAGGAGAGGTGTCTGCACTTCTGAGATACAAAGCTGACCCTGAGGCGAAGGGAGGGAGATCTGAGCTAAGAGTATATTCCATGTGTGAGAGGAAAGGCTTCCTGCTCAGCGTAGGTGGTGCTGGGAGCGGGAACAGCAGCGGAAAGAGTGTGGAATCCCCTCCCAAGCGGAGGAAGCACTTGCTCACATGGGCTGTGTTTGCAGCCATTGGAATTTGCCAGAATATCTGGAGATCCTGTGGGACTGCCAGGCTGCTCCGACTCCTCCCCACCTCCATCGAGCGGGGAGAGTGAAATTAAAGAGGCTGACTTGCAAGCAGAGACACATCTGCCAAAGCAGTTATAAATGTGTGCACCTTTAATACTGTGTTTAATGGAATTACTGTTATTAGTGTTTATTATCTCAATATTCTGTAGCTTTTATCACTAGCTGTAATTTGGGTGTCCACTGAAGGAATCCCAGCTCTTTGCTGTTGGGTGGGACACCATCCAGTGTAACTCACTCAGTGGACTCAAGAGAAGGTGAAATAAGCTCCTTTTTTTTTTGTGGATAATGGGCCTGAGACCTCCTGTGATGCTGAAGAGGTTTCATTAGCATGAGCACAGATAGATGGGGTTTGTTAGTTGCTTATAAAGTGCTTTGAGATCTTCCATGAGCAGAAGTGCAAAGTGTGACTGTTTCTCTGGTTTATGTTCTCCTTCAATGTCTCCTCTGGGAAACAGGGTGTGAAAGCAACATTTCCTGAGTGTTTCTGGCTGTTTATCTCAGCAGATACCCACACTCCAGCAGCAGAAATCTTTAGGCTGGAGAGGAAATGTAACCTAGGGCACCAGCAAAAGAAGAGGTGAAAGCGGTGTAGAAAAATGATGTGGAAGCTGAGCTGAGCAGATCAGAAGGGAGAAGTCAATGAAAGGGGCCCATGGTCACCAGGGGGAAGGAAAGAAACTGTAAACACTGTACAGAGCACTGTAACTATCCAGTTTTTGTCAAGAGTGTGGAGGCAACGTGATTGCTTTACTAACAGGATGGAGCTGGCTTTGCAAAGCACCTTCCCATGTGGATGCTGAGAGTTGGAAACATGCAGCAGAAATTGACAAAAGGTTCCGAGTTTGAGTGTTGTTTGTTTTTCAAGGGGAAGAAAAAGGAAAAGGAGGTGCTAAATTATATTGCAGTGAGAACAAGCACCCTTGTCCTTCTGGGAAATACTCAGGATAGCAGCCAAGCGCTGCTTCATCTTGCTGTACATGCAACCTGCTCTGCTCAGCCACTGGATTTCAGATGTTGCTTGGATTAATGTAGACGGGGTGGGGGGCGTGATGTTGACTGCCTGAAGGTAAGGAAAGCTGTGAAAACCTCAGGCCCCAACAGCTCATGCCTTTTGTTGTCTCTGGTTTAGTGGAGGTGTACAACTGTGCGACGGGCAGCGCAGACTGCTCCCAGTGCCTGGGGAGGGAGGACCTGGGGCACCACTGCCTCTGGAGTGAGAGCAGCTCCAGCTGCAGGCTGCACAGTGAGCCCCAGCACACCTCGGATGCCTGCCCAGCTCCCGAGATCAGGAAGGTAAGACCTGAATGTGAGGTGGAGAGCAGCTGTGGCAGGGCAGGGGGCTGCAAGCGGGAACCATGCTTTGTCCCTGGCACAGTCAGGGTCAGGACCAGTGCTGAATTATTCGCTGACTTTCTGTGCTGTTGAGTCACCTGGTGTCAAGGACATCCTGCTAGAGCCTTCATTATGTTAGTGGGAAAAAACAGCACTGGCACAGTCTAAGTGTCCCAGAATTCCTGGGGTTGGGAAATGGGAGAAGGATTTGTAGGGTTGGCTGAGGGCGTCTTATCAGTAATAGTGTTTAATGGAGCATAACTGAAACGTGAATGTGAGCACTATCTCCAGGCACATGCGCTCTGCAGTTCTGCTGAGATTAGGAGTGGCAGAGGGACCGTGTGGTATTAGGTCTTTTGAAATGAGTTTTATTTAAATTGTAGTTGAATGAATGTTTGGGTGCATTTGGATCTGGAGTTCTGCTTAGAGGTGTTCTATGAGCCAAAAAATTTGTCCCTGACAAGTAGCAAAAAAAGAATATAGAGAAAATCTTAAAGGGATCTCCCTATGAAAAGAGAAGCTGGAAAGGCAAAATAGTTATTAAGAACATCAGTATTGGTGAGGATGTTCTTTGGGAGGTGTGCAGCAATAGCTGCTCAAAATCTGGATGCCATACCACTTCATGGAGGGGCTGCAGAACCCCCTTGCCTGCTCCTGCCCTCTGGTCACCATGGGAGAGGGCTGCTCCCCTCAAGCCCATCCTTCCCTCACACACACCAGGTGTTATCAGCACCTGCTAGAAAAGAACGGAAGGAAACCATAATTCGGGTCACAGAGCATCACAGGGCTCTCTTGCTGTTCCCTTAGCAGAGTGTAGCTCGCAAATCCAAATCCTTCACAGGCAGGAGAGCAAACAAACCCCCACAGAGCCCTTCTGCAGGGGGCACTGAGTTTGGTGGTGGGTCCTGACCAGTAATTCTGTCTTACCCATGAGGGGGCCAAGTGGGATGTGTGCCCAGGCACAGGCTCGGGGTTGAAGGCCAGAAGCTCCCTGGTGGTTCTTCTCCAACCTGTGCCTTGGTGCTGCAGATTGAGCCGCAGCGGGGGCCTCTGGAAGGGGGCACATTGCTGACCATCCACGGGAGGAACCTGGGCCGGCGCTTCAGCGACATCCTCGGTGCTGTCCGCATCGGCAGCGTGCCGTGTGTGCCTCTGCCCGACAGATACCTCGTCTCGGAGGCGTGAGTGTCAGGGGCCAGAGAGGAGGTCCCTGTCCCCCTCAGCTCCCCTGTCCCTCTCCATCCCCACTGCTCGCCCCGTTCCCTTCAGCCTCCCCCATCCTCCCCTTTCCCTTCTGCAGGATCGTGTGCCAGACCGGAGAGGCTCAGGAGGCGTTCTCTGATGTGCTGACGGTTAACATCAGCCGGGAAGGGAGGTCCAGGGAGCGGTACTCCTACGTGGTGAGTAGCTGTCTCCTGGCTGTGATTCTCACATTGGTATTCCCTGTGGCCCCCACTCCCCCAGCTGGCTTAGGAAGAGGATCTACCACAGGGAGTGTGCAGTCCTCATTGAGCAGCAGACAAGTTTCCATGCTCGTGGAGCCCTGAGCAAGGTCTGTCAGAGCTGGGCTGGAGCATGGGCAGGGCTGCATCACAGCCTCACTGCAGCCTCAGCTCCTGCAGCACTGATCACTAAGCCTGGCTCCATCATCGTTTCTCCTCCTATAAAAAGGAGCTCATTTTTCTTCCTGCTTTTTTGCTAAAGTGCCATTACAACCTGTGAGATTGGTGAGCCTTGCAAAGTCTCTTTGTGCTGTGTGAGTTACGTACCACAGACTCACATTATTTAGAACTGATTTTCCTTGCTGCAGAGATTTTCTTAGCTTTTGCATGGGAACAACGTGAAGGGATTAGACTTGAGCTAACCCCATGGCATTATACAAAGAAAAGCCCCTTATAGCTTTGTGCTTTACTATCTCACAAAGATAACTGCCACCTCTATAAACCTGAAAGTAGTCCATGCAGCTCCTACAAGGTCTCTTGTCTACAGCTGGACATGGTCAGCCCCATGTGTCCAGGGCAAACACAAGAGGATGGGTGACCAGGGCAGACTGTTAGCTCAGAGCCTTTGTGCTTCTGCTGGGTAAGAGCAGACTGTGCTGCAGTCCAGTGACTTGAAAGATGACTTCAGCCCTAGGAAAGGACATTTTCTTCCTTGTAGCTGTTGTGAGAAATTCAAGGCAGGATCCTGGAATAATCCCCCACCCTGTAGCTGATCAGGTGCTGGGTGTTCAGTCAGGAGAGGTTTACAGAGCATGCAGCCAGATGGGCACAGCACATCCCTGCACCCCACAGCAGAGCTGGGCCAGGCCATTCCCATGGTTTCTAGGTATCCATGTTCACATCCAAAATGTCTTCGAGATCCATCAGTCTGGAGTGGAGCAAGTGCCTGCTGCACTTGCTGGGGTACAGCCATGGTACCTTGGGACTGGGATTTCTGGTGCCTGGCCATCAGGATGTGTGTGCTGACTCAGCCATAGCAGTTGCTGCCTGGCTGATTGTCTTCTTGATGAAGGGATGAAGGACCTGAAGAGTGGGAAGGGGCTGGGCAGCTTCTTTGCTAGCTTTTGGCATGCAAGGAAAAGCTCTCTCAGGAAACACCTGTAAAAAGCACCAGCACTAAACAAAGCAAAAGGAGCCACAGCCAGTCACTGAACTCAGCCCAGGTCCAAGAGAGCTGTGTGTTGGCAGCTCCTGAGCAGGCTTGTGACAGAGGCTGTCCTCTTGGAGTGGGAGAGGAGCTGTTTTCTGCTCAGGTGGCACAGCAGAAAGCTGTCTTGTGTCTGTCTCAGCAAGCTTGGAGAAGAGATGAGGTAGTGCCCTGCTCTGTGCATGTCAGGGAGTGAAGCTCCACAATGTAGCTACTGCTCTGTTCCACACCAAGAGTGGCTTTCACACCATTAGCACACTAAGACATACAATAGCTTGAAGATGGAGCAGACTACACCATGCATGACTGGTCTTGGTGAGACCCGAGCTCAAGCACTGATAGCATTTTACCTGAAGAAAATCTATAAGACTGTTAGAATTGCCCTTCAGGAGAAAATCTTTTGTAAAATACCAAATATTGTGTGTGATACATCTTTAAAAGTCCCCTCTAGATGTGTGTTGAAGGGACAGTATTCAGCTGTAATTCTGGGGAGGAGGGAGAAACACGATCAAAAGACTTCTCCAGAACATTATGGCAGGCTAAGGATGAGCTGAATTATTTGCAGAAGTTGCAATGGAGGCCATCAGTGCTGGCAGAGCACTGAGAGTGGTAGCCACTGGCTCTTGCTGACGGTGAGAGCTGGAGGGCTTTGAGGAACATAAATAAGCCTCTGTGCTGTTGTTGTAGCTGCAGATTTGAAAGCACGGGTTAGGGGCCAAGGGCAGGAGATGACTGGCTGCAGGCACTCAGATTAGCAATACAGATTAGAAATACAGATTAGCAAAATGAGTCCTGTGGAAATGGGTAATGGTCAGAAACAACTGAGGAAATGGCTGCAGAGAAATGAAGCAGTCTGAGTGTAGACAGGGGCAAGGATAGCTTTTTATAAGCATGTTTGTGTGGCTAGATTGACAGGAAAGGTGCCATTAGCACCAGGCAGTGTGAGCAGCTCAGCCCATGCTCCTCACTGCCCCAGCTCGTGTGGTTTTGCTGTGGGGCAGCAGCAAGGGATGGGCTGTGGAGCTGAGCTGTTCAGTGTTTGACTGGGAATTAGCCGGTGTCTTATGGAGGGGCCTTGAAATCATTATTTGCTCTGCCCTTGGTGTCAGATCCAAACCTGACAGTGAGGTGGCCCAGTGGACTCTCCTGGGGTGCCCTGTGTGGCAGGCACAAGGGTCCAGTCGTGCATTGGTTATCAAAACCTCAATCTCATGAATCTCAGGAAGATTTTCGGGGCTGCAAGTGCAGATAACATACATGCTAATTTCTGCTGAAAATGCTGAGAGGCAGTGACTTCCCCCTTAGTTCCTGTTGCCTCAAGAGATTCAGAGTTGAAGCTTCCTTAAGATGGAGCTTGATATTCGATTATCTAGACCCTGGTGGCTGGTTTATAAATCTCAAGGTCGTCATCCACAAGGGCTTTAGCATTAGCTTCACATTCAGGAGGAAATGGATCTGGAAGGGAGAGATGGTGAGAGCTTGAATGAAGGAGACGTTTCCTATTGTTGATAGACCTTGAGCTGTAGCCAGATCTGGATCCTTCACTGGAAATCACAAGGGACTGGTAAGATCCTGGGCTCCAGTTTGGACTCATGTCTCATTTATCACCAGAATTTAGGGACTGCAGAGAATCACAGAGTTTTTACATGATCTCACTCCTCAGCACTTGTACCAGTCTCCTTGTTCTGAAACCTGGCAGCAAAAGCTTTTGTTGTGCTTCTGTTTCACAGCCTTACAATTCTGTATACTTAAATTTACTGAAGCAATTCCCTCATGCAGTGTGAAGTATCCAAATGTGACTTTACTGGCATATAAAACAGATTTCCCCTTTGTTTCTAGCTTCCTGTGGTGCAGTCCATAGTCCCCCTGAATGGCCCGAAGGCTGGAGGAACCAGGGTGACCATCAGAGGCAGCAGGCTGGATGTTGGCTCAGAGCTCCGTGTCCTCGTCAATGCCTCCAAGCAGTGCACTGACCTCAGGTGGGACCATTGGCAAGAGCCAAAGGGTGATATTGTCCCCTAGGAGACTGGTAAGAGCAGGGTTGGGAGCAGCTCTGTGTGCAGCTTTGAAGCCATGTGTCATCCCCACCATGGGATCTCCCTTGACTGCCACTGACCCCTCAGCCTGGTGTCCCCAGGGCCTGGGCCAAGCTGCCACGTGGTGCCTGACACCAGGAATGGCCTCGGTGTTGGGGTGTCATGGTGGGGGTGACCAGCAGCAAATCAAGTGCTGCTCAGTTACATGACAGTGCCAGGCCCCCCGGGTGGTCTGGAACAGGGACCAAAGCCCTGGGAGCGAAGCAGAACATGGACTTGGTTCCCAGATCTGCTGGAGGCAGGAGGCACCTGCAGGCCCAGGGTGGGAAGAAACCCCTCGTGCTGTGTGCTCCTGTCCTGTCAGTGGGGAGGAATGGGATCCTGCCCCTTCTCTTTGGCTGCACGGGACATCAGGCAGGCAGCCCCGGATGGTGCATGCTCAGAATTGCTCGTTAGCAGGCAATGTAATTAACAAGTGACTGGCACATGGCTGGAAGCTCCATGCCTGTCTCCACTGAGCACAGTGCTTCCCCCATGGGGCTTCCTGGAGGCCTGGGGCTCCAGTGTTGGGGCACAGTGCTGGGGACTGTGGTGCTGGCTCTGGTGCTCTGTCTGTGGTGTCTCTCTGGAGCTGACCCTGCCTCTCCCTGCAGCCGCAGTGACAGCACCATCACCTGCACCATGCCGTCTGCACAGATCACCGCGGCCGTGCCAGTCTGCGTCC
This sequence comes from Heliangelus exortis, assembly GCF_036169615.1. Classification (NCBI taxonomy): domain Eukaryota; kingdom Metazoa; phylum Chordata; class Aves; order Apodiformes; family Trochilidae; genus Heliangelus; species Heliangelus exortis. Next base: position 20,997,923 of record NC_092433.1, on the reverse strand, counting down.
AGTTTGAGAACAAGTCTTGTGCCAGCTACAACATCACCTTCAAGTATGAGAGGAACCCCGTTATATCAGACATCAACCCCAAAAAGAGCCAGATCAGGTGAGGCCCTTCCTCTGTCAGGGACAGCTGCCTTGTGTGGGATTTGTGGCCCTTGTTGAGATCAACATCTTAGTTTTTGCTGAATGTAGAATTGAACAATGCTCTTCCATCAAAGTGCAGAGATAATTGGAGTACCATGATGTAGCTTGTGAGCTCACCCTGTCTGTGTTTTGAGCCATCAGGCACAGAGTATACCCTGAGCAAACCCCGTGTAGGAGCCCCTAGAGTCACTGGATTTCAGCCGGGAGGCAGAGGACACTATGGGGGCTCTGTGAAGTGCTGTTGGAACACCATGACTTCATTCCAGAGCTTTGGACCCAAAGTCATTGTGACTAGAGTGGTTTTGAGAGGATGGATTTGTACCTCCTGACTGTTCCTGACAGAGACACTCTGAACATATCAAACATGATAGGGAGGAAGGGAAAGGTCAGCTCAGAGTAGAGCTGCTGCTGTCCAGAGAAGATGGGCAGTGATGGTTCTCCACCCCTTGCTCTGCCTAGCACCATGGCCCTCATTACTGTCATTGAGGGGTGCCTGTTTCCCATTCCCTAGGCAGCAGATCCAAAACAAAAAACAACTTTCCTATTTCCATCTAAATAAGAAATGTCTGGGAGATGCAAGGTCCCTGAAAGGAGTCTCTTCCCTCTCCAAGACTCACAGTTCTCTACTGTGAGGCAGCTGGTTGCTGTGAGGCAAGGGTAGGAAATATGTCCTGGCCCTTGCTATAGGAGGTTGGAAGTTAACCTTGTTCAGTGCTGTGGCTGGGGCAACCTGCTGTGTATCCCTGCTCGAGGCAAGAGGGACAGTTTGCTGCAGCTGCAAGAGATGTTCCCCCTTTCCACCACAGCAGCTGCTGCTCCTCCTTCCTTCCTTCCTTCCCTCATACCTCAGCAGCAGTGTGCTTGCTGCATGTAGGAGGAGGACTTTGGCTGTTGGGTTGCCTTTTCTGCTCAAGCAGCTGGGAAACATCCCTGGGAAAATGACAGCAGGGAGACCCAGCCATGGTTGCTGTTCTGTGTTGTCCTCTACAATCACCCTCTCTTTCTTACCTTCTCCTTGAAGTGGGGGCAGGATCATCACCCTGGAAGGAAGAGGCTTTGAGCTGGTTCAGAACGTGTCCATGGTGGTCCGTGGCATCGGCAGAGACCAAACGGTGTGTGTCCCTGTGGGGTGTCACCAGGAGCAGGCTGTGTGCCCAGGGCCCATGCTGCAGGCTGGGCTGGGAGCAAGGCTGGGTGGGAGCACTCAGGAGGTCAGGTTTTTGATGTTCATGCTCTCTCCTGCTTCCAGAGCTGTAAGGTTCACACCGATACTGTCATCACCTGCCCCTCTCCAGCGGCCTCCAACATCACTGCAGGGAGCAAGCCCGCGCCCGTTGATTTCTATCTCAATGGTCGCCTCTATGCAGACGAGCGCCTGGCCCTGGATGAGGAGATGTACCCTGAGGAGGCCTTGCACATCAGCAAGTTCAGCCTGGAGTACTATGCTGACCCCCAGTTCTTCACAGCTAAGAAGGAGAAGTGGATCAAGCACCACCCTGGCGAGCCCTTAACTCTGGTCATACATGTAAGTGAGTGGCACTGACAGCTCTGCTCCTTTTGGGATGTTGCCTGCTCCCCACTGGGGAGCTCCTCAGTCGTCAGTGCCGGCACAGTGACTGTCCAGAGGCAGGAGGGAGAAGAAGGGGATGAGGATGGGAGAGGCAGGAGTTATGCAGGAGCTCAGCCTGCTTCTCTCTTCATGTAGCCTATTCTGAGGATGCCCTTAGAGGCATGATGGCATAGGGCTGTATTTGAAGGATGTAATAGCAAGAAGCTAAATCAACTACTGGATGTATGAAAAAGAATAATGTACTGGCCTGAAATTGGGCAGGCACTGCAGAAGGTCCTGACAATAGGTATTTATTCCTGCAGACACAGGTCATGCATTCTTTTCTTGGCTACTGAATTCAGCTCAGTTAACAAGGAAGTTGGGATACAGCAGTTGAGTGCCTTGGACAATGTGCAATAGTAATTCAAAGGCCATTGTTCACTACAGGATATCCTCAATGGCAGCAATGTGCTTCAGAAACGCACTCCTCTTTCTCAGGCTCTGCAGACACATCCCCTGGCCATCTCCTCTCCTGTACATCCTTCCCCTCTCCCAGGTGGGCTCTCAGATCCTTATCTGTGGTGCACAGCAGGGCAGATCAAAAGCAGATTTTCTCCAGGCTCCGTGAGGGGCTTGCTCGTTCCATGCCTCATGCAGAGTGAGGAATGGGGAATGGCCCAGTTCTGAGTTTCCTGTGGAGCACTAGAAAAATGTCCTTGGAGAGGGAGAGTGGTCCCAGGTCTGAAAAACAGCAGGGAATATGGAAAGTAAAGCAGGAAGATCCATTGCAATCCCAACTGCTGCTCTAGAGATTGACATTCTGATTCTATTTTTGTTATTAGAAAGAGCCTGACAGCCTGGGCCTGGAAAGCAATGAGTACCAGGTGAAAATTGGCCTGATCTCCTGTGAGATCCAGATTGTTTCGGACAAAGTCATCCACTGCTCTGTCAACGAGTCCCTCAGTACCTCAGAAAGGCAGCTGCCAGTGACGGTGAGTGCCTGCAGCCTGCACAGCCCCAGCGTGTGGGGCAGGAGGGTCCCTACTGCCACCCCTACCTGCAGGGCAGGACCTGCAGAAGGCTGTGGATAGGACAGACACAGCACATCGTGTGTGAGCTGTCCCGGCATGGGATGAGGGTGAAGGCAGAGCAGAGGCTGCCCTGAGTCATGGTGAGGGGCTGCCCTGCTCCTCAGCCCAGCTGCCTGCTGCAGGGGGGTTGTGTCAGTAAATCCCTGGGCATGTGAGGTTTTGTCACTTGCAGTCATTTTCTTTCTGCCCTCCATGAGATCTGTTTGGGGATTTCCATGCAGTTTTCCATCAGCTGGCCTTCTCCTGCAGAGGAGCTTCAAGGGGACATGAGGGTCCCACCCTCACCAGGCTGCAGGAAGCCCCTGGAGATGGGTCCCTGCGTGTGACCAGAGAGGGCAAGAGGGGAATGCAGGGCTGGAAACATTCAGGTTGTTTCCCAGGGGCTGCTGTTTGATCACTGCCAAGAGTTTGGCGTTATCTTTGTGTCTGCAAAATTCACAGTACATTACTGTCCTCTTTTCCACAGGGGGCTTGACTTTAGTGTTCTTCTCTCCCTCAGTTTCCCTCATGTCTTGTGGAGCCCATTGGCCTGCAGGGATGTGGCTGGGGCTCTCCATATCTGGAGAGAAAAAGCCTCCATCTCCATGGTGTGAAGCCCTGTTGGAAGTGGGGTGGGAGCCTGCATGGTGGGCAGGGAGGAGGAGGAAGACTATGGAGGCAACGGAGGGGCAGAGGACTTGTGTGGCTAGAGGAGAGGCCACTGACAGGGCTGTCCAGTTCACTGGCTAAAGTCTGCGGTGTGTGAAATCCTGTTGCAAACTGGAAATGTGGAAATGCAGAAGTAGCAAAATTTCCCAACTCATTTTAATGGAAATTTTAAATAGGGTAATTTTGGTTTTAGCAAGAAATGAGAAACAGGGAAATCCCTTTGGGGGAGAAAAGGAATTTATGAGTTTGCGAGCCTTGGTTTGACATAAAACATTCAGGGCAGTGCTCTGGTATAGTCCCTAGGAAGCAGGAGAGTGATACTCAGCCCACAGCCCACATGGCTGCTAAGAGTGTACCAGCAGTGAGAGTGCAGCTAAATAATCAACTTGCACTCATGTCTGTGTGCACTTATTAAACCCTTATAGGTGGTTTGAGCTACTGCCTGCTGGCCATGTCTCAGGCAGCAGCTGCCTTTGTAACACACCCGTAGCAGCTTCGATGAGATGGGGCCAGGCTGGCACAGGGGTCCCACCAGGTTTGCCCCCAGGACAGCCCTGAGGGCTGTGGAGGCCTTGCTGCTTGTGGGGATTCTCTCTGTGGCACCCTGGGCACCAAGATGGTGCCACCATCCCATAAACCAGAGTATGGCTCCCTGTGACCCCCAAGGTGTCCCCAGGAGTCAGAGCCTCAACAGCTCTTCCCAAGAATGGGTTGTCCTCCAGCCCTAGCTCTTCTGCACCTTCCCACCTGCTGGTAACAGAAAATGTTGCCATTTAAACTGCAGCCTGATTAATTCCCCTTACAAAAAATTGTATTGGGTTGACCTATGCAAATAAACAGGAGAAGCTTGCTGAGGCCTTCAAATCCACTTTTTGTTCATGACCAAACTGTTTCAACACTGAATTAAACAGCAAGCGTGGGATTTCTCCTCTGCAAATGCAAAAGGTTGAGTTGGTGGGGTAAAAAAAGGCACAAAACACATTGAGAACTTGCCTCATTGCAGCAAGAGGTGTAAATCATCAGGCTAGGCAGCGTGCTGTGCAGAGTCAAACAAAGCTCTGCAGAGGTTTGTCCAGCACTTGCATCTCCCCATCGCCATCCCACATCTCTGCTCCCAGCCAGGGGGCACTGGGGAGGACATTGAAGCCCTGGGTGTTGGACACTGCCCAGAGGCACCACCTCAGGAGCCACCAGAGTGGTCTGGAGGGGTTGCAGGTGGCAGGGCAGTCTTTCCTCTGGTGGTGGTGGAGGGAGCAGTGCAGGGGTGGGTGCCTTCAGCTGGTAGCATCAGTGCCACCACCAGAGCTCCGGGAAGACAGGGATGGGATTTCCCAGCAGGCAGGGAGCTGTGTGCTACGCCATGTTTGATGCATGGATAGGTGGGAGGAAGGTCCTGCTCAGGGCACTCCTTTGTCCCAGCTGCTGAGGGATGACTGTGATCTAACCCCAGTGTGCAGTTTTCCCAGAGATGCTCTGTGACACCAATGTAATAATAAAATTATTGCATCTTTTCCCTTCCTCCTTTTTTTTTTTTTTTTTCTTCTCAAGTTTGTCTCGTTTCTCATTCCTTAAAAAAAGTGAAACTTGCATTTTTGGAGGCAGAAGACTTGCATAGTCACAAGTTTTTCATAGCAGATGATGCTGATGCCCCTTTCATCTAGGGGCTTAGGGAGCCTCTGATAAACAGTGCCAAGTAAACTGTCCAGCCTGCCTGTGATGTCTGCTGGGCTCTTCCCTTCTGGGCATCAGGAGACCAAAGCACTGAGCTGAAGTGGTTTGTGCCTGGGAGCAGAGCCAGCACCTCCTGACACCCAGTCCACTGCTTTAGCCACAGGATAGTTACTCCTCTCTCATTACTTATTTTTATTCCATTGCTTTATTTATATTTCAAAGTATTTAAAGTTTCTTTACCTTCCTTCTCCTGAGTGGCAGCAGTTCTGCTTTTGGAGGAGAAAGAAGAGTGCAGCTGGGCTGCAAAGGCCATTCAGAGGTGTAACGGAGTTGATGATGAGTGGAAGTGGTTTCCCAGTAAAAGTTGTAGAGGCAGTACTATGTGGGCTGGCCTTGGTTTCCCACTGTAGGACGCAGGAAGGGAATTGGGCTCTTTGAGACACACCAAATCCCCAGGGTACATCAGTGAAAGGCACAGCCCAACCTCCCCATGAAGCCTGGTGGGCTGGTCAGCGTGTCCTTGGCCACGTTCTGCCAATCCCTGCCCAGTGGCCTCTCCTGCTTGGCCTCTGAGCCATTTGGTAACATGCTGCTGAGCTCCTGCTTTCCCTCTCTCTTTCTCCCTCTCCAGATCCAAGTTGGAAAGTTCAACTACACAATTGCAATGCTGCACCTCGGGGGAGGAGAAACTGCAATCATTGTCTCCATTGTCATCTGCAGCATCTTGCTGGTCCTCTCTGTTGTAGGTAAGGGAGCAGAATGACAGTTTCCAGGCTGTGCTGAGGTTCTTCTCGTTGCATGTGGAAGAGCAGAGGACTAACTCACAAGTTAGGAGAACTCTGAGTGCTGCAGGTGTGCACTTACTGGGTGCAGCAAGTGGCCATGCTTCTTTGTGCAGGACCAAGCCAGTACCAAAGCCTTCTGCAGCATGGAGCATTTTCTGGCTGACCCCCTCAGTCAACAACTCTAGCCTGCGATTTTTATAAACTTACCCTTTCCAGCCAGACACTTACAGATACTCTAACACAAAACAAAGAAGGGTGTGAGAAACAAGCCTTGGGCTCGTACTGACTTGAACAGGGCTTGCTCACAGGAGTGACTATCCCAGACCATCCCAAAAGTCCACCTGGCTGTCCACCAGCCCAAGGTTCTGCCACCAGTGACGCCAGTGACAGGTGCCTGGCAAAGAGCATGAAGAGCAGAGCGAGTGTCCTTACCTCCAGAGCTGGAGCAAGACAGAGCAGTTTGCCAGCCCCACTGGGAGCTGTGCAACACACCTGTGTTTGTTGGCTAAGTTATCTTCTCATCACATGCCCAGAATGGCTGTGCAGCAAGAAACCTGTCAGCTTACAGCAAATGAAGTGTTTCTAATGGCGATTTAATTTATTTTTAATAAAGGTTATAATGCACAGTATTTATTAAATGCATCACCCCTCATTAGAAACATATTTCTGGAGGCATGGAATGACTGTCAGACATGAGCACTATACTGCAAGCAGTGAACATCTTGAAATCTGTATTCATTAATCAGCTGGAATACATTAATAAACCAGTTAAGATTAATATAGACAGTTCAGACCTAAATTGAAGATGGCAGTTACAGCATAATTATTAAATTCCATCTGGTTTTACTTATTTATGGATAATTGGCAGCTGCCTGATCAGATACCAGTCTTGGTGTTGTAGGTGTTAAACCAACACTGAGTTTAGCTTTCTGCACCCCTGTCAGCAGAGGACCACTCTGATCCCAGCTGCAGCTGCTCCTAAGCCTCAGTCCTTGTTCCCTTCCTTTTTTCCAGCTCTCTTTGTGTTTTGCACAAAGAGCCGCAGAGCAGAGCGATACTGGCAGAAAACTCTGCTCCAGATGGAGGAGATGGAGTCGCAGATCCGGGAGGAAATCCGCAAAGGTAAGTCAGTGTGCTGGGCACCAAGGACGAGCCAGGACCTGGAGGGGATGCTGGAATTACAGAGTTGGAGCCATTCACCTTCTACTCTGTAGAAGTGCTTAGGAGTGTATTTTATGAGAATTTCTGTCACCACCTTTGAGCTATAGCAGGGCTTGTGGAGGAGGCTGGAAGTGTGGCTGTGCTGCTGTCTTCTGCTTGACTTGGGCAAGCCACTGATCATCAGTGCCACTGGCTTTCCTGTCTCAGGGCTGATGGCCTTTGAGACGTGTCCTGTCAGTGCTGAGAGACATGATGTGTAGTGCTGATGGGTACACCCTGAGACCAACCTGCTGCTTCCCAAAAAACCTGCTTCACCTGCTGGCAGGAATGGCAGGAGGAGGTAGAGCTGTGACCTGTCTGTTCCAGCTCCAGCCTGCCGGCTCACTGCCTCAGCTTCTCAGGGATGGGAGCTCTTACCATCTGTGGGTTGCTTTGTGTAAGGTTTTGCAGAGCTGCAGACAGACATGACAGACCTGACCAAGGAGCTGAACCGCAGCCAGGGGATCCCGTTCCTGGAGTACAAGCACTTTGTCACCCGGACATTCTTCCCCAAGGTAAGGCGATATGGTGTTTCTCGGGCACCTAATTGTTCCCAGCTCCTTCCTCACCAGAGCAGGGCTCTGCTTTCTCTCTGCTAAAGGGTTATTACACTGTAACCAGATCATCCCACTGTTGTATATTTAGTTGTCACAGATTTCAGCCTCAATTATCATCAAAAATTGAGCCACAGCTCCTGGGGTGTGCAGTAGGGTCGGGCTTGCTGGCACAGGATCAGCAGCAGCACCATCCCAGGTTTGCTCTGGCCACCCGTTCCCTGCCAGCAGACAGCTCTTGGGAAGTTGCACCCTTGCAAGTGCAGAAAGTGCTGGGCACTCCCCCTGCTCCCAAGTGTCACCCCACTCTGCTCAGCAGAGGCAGCAGGGAGGCTGAAGGGCATTTCTCCCCTTGTTGTTCTGGGAAAGGGGGATTTTTGCTCCTCTCAGCATGCCACCCAGCACTCCCGGCTGCTCTGCATGTCCTCCTTGGATGTCTCTGTCTCCCGCTTTCTGTCTTCTCTGTCAATGGCAGGGTGCATGATGCCCCCTCAGGTGCCCAGTCCCAGTCTGTCCTCTTCCAGGGCCATGCCAGATGCACTGGTGCCATAATTCCCATCACCGGCTGCTCCACCGGGTCACTGAGCCCTTCACAGTGGCTGTGTTTCACCCCTGGGGCAGCTGGATTTCAGTGGTGAGGAGTGAGATGATGATTTATGACTGAGAGTGTTTCATTAGTAGTTATTAATCAGGTTTTTAAGTTACTCAGTCTCTATATATCTGCACAATCAAGTCTTGAAGGTTCAGGCTGCTACATGAATGTTAGAGATTTAAACATCCTTCCCATCCGTTTCAAAAGTTACATATGTTAAAGCACCCAGTACTTCTCTATTTTGACTTAGTCTTCTATAATGCTTTCTCTTCTGGGATTTTTCTAGTTGTCAAATGAGTCTATTTGTAGTCTCCCTACCTGAACAGCCTCGTGTCTGCACAGACATCTGCCTCCCCCAGGTCTTGTGTTTGCTCATTCAAGAGGCTTTTGCACAGTAAACCATACCGATGCATGTCTTCCTAATGGGTCCTGATGACACGTTTCTCCACCTCAGTTCCTTGTGGAGCAGGGGCAGAGGAGGAGGTCCCCAGCTGGGTGCAGCTGCCCTGCCCTAACACTGTGCTTGTTTGCAGTGTTCCTCGCTCTATGAGGAGTGCTACATCCTGCCCTCCCAGCAGCTCAGCTCCCAGGGGGGCTCCCAGGTCCAGGAAACTCATCCCCTCCTGGTGGGAGAATGGAAAGTGAGTAACCCACTAACCAAACAAATGCTCTTGAGTGATTACTAACCACACTTGTGTGTGTTGACAGTGCCATGTGTTTTCTTGTGGTGGTGTGGGGGATGCTTGATCACTCAAAACAATTAACACATACCAGCATTGCATCAGCTTGGGCTGGTTGGAGAAGGAAGATCTGTGGATCTGCCCTGGCGTGAAGGAATGTTGTCCTGAGATCCTTCCCAGCTTTGCTGGGGGATTTTCTACCTGGGTGTATCATATCATGTGTCACTTCAGTCCCATAAGCTGTTCATCATAAATGAAATTTCCCTCAAGCAGGGCCCTGGTAAAAACTGTTGTGCGCAAGAAGTAGGAACTGAAGATTATCAGAGGATCACTTAGGTGGGAAGGGAGATATGCTTAAAGCAGCTCCAACAAGATAGAAGTCCAGCTGTGTCACGTATGTTCAAGGATGGAGATCACACAGCCTCTCAGGGCCTTGTTCTAGTGTCTGAACACCTTAAAAGTGAAAGCTTCCTTACATTTAATCAGTGTCCCATTCTCCATCTGGTGTCCCTTACCTCTTGTCCTAGCAATGTGCAGGCAGAGAAGAACCTGGTTCTGTCTCCATTGGAGACTGAGCTAAGATCTCCCCTCACCACTTTTTTTTAAGGCTAAACCCAGCCCTCTCCAGCTCTCCTCCTACACCCACCTGCTGTTTCAGCAGCCTCAGCTGCATTTTCTCTGATTTGCCAACATCTGTTGCATACTGGGGACCCCAGACCTAGTCAGGGTACTCCAGGTAGCCTCACAAGTCTGAGTACAGAGGGATGGTCACAGCCAGTGCCCTATGGTCCAAGCTGGTTTTGATGCAGCCTCAGACACAGCTGTGCCCATCCCAGGGAAATGTGCTGCTGACTTGTGTCAAGCAGAGGGAATAAGGGGTCGTCAGCTCAGCACCTCTGCATTCAGCAGGGACTTCACTGCGGTCAGAACGGATAAAAGCTGGAGGAAAACATCAATCAAGGTTTTTCTCACTCTGCTTTCTAAATTTTTGTTTAGATTCCTGAAAACTGCAGACCCAATATGGAAGAAGGAATCTCGCTGTTCTCCACCTTGCTCAACAACAAGCACTTTCTCATTGTGTTTGTCCATGCTCTTGAGCAACAGAAGGACTTTGCTGTTAGAGACAGGTATGAACTTCAGAACCAAAGACCTGGCAGCTGGAGGAGATTGATTTATTCCTAACCTGTAAGCAATCCAGCCCATGTCTGGAGCTATGCCTTTCAGTTGAAGGTTGAGTTAAACTTTTTTATTAGAAATGGATGGCCATAAACCTCTGTTATCCTGAAGGCCACCAAAAAATACAAGGAGGGACTTGCTTGTGTTTGTATCCCTGAATACTTGTTTAACCTGCAAGATGGTGTGAGCTGACTCAAGGTCCTTCAGTGAAGGAGAATTTAAAGTTTTAACACCATTGAAGATACTCATGAAGATTGTCTTTGGGTTTGGGGTTTTTATTTATGCCAGTTGGCAGTTTAGGCTTGTTGGATTGGTGCTTGAGTCATGCACAATGTTCTGTTTCAGATGTAACCTGGCCTCCCTGCTTACTATTGCATTGCATGGCAAACTGGAGTATTACACTAGCATCATGAAGGACCTCTTGGTGGATCTAATAGATGCTTCAGCTTCCAAAAACCCCAAGCTGATGCTGAGGAGAACAGAATCTGTGGTGGAGAAGATGCTCACCAACTGGATGTCCATCTGCATGTACAGCTATCTCAGAGTAAGAGAAGTAGATTGCTGCTGTGGTGGGTGGGAGTTTGGCTCTGCAGGCAAGGGTAGTGAGTGGTGCACCTAAATGTCTGCCAGGATTGCCACTGGAATAGTCACTCATAGTGGACAAACTCCAGAGTGTTGAAAGGTTCAAGTGGCCAGGCAGGTCTTAGCAGGACATGCAGGATGTGTGTCCCAGAACCCTGGCTGTCTTGTGACAGTAACAAACAGGAATATATTTGGCATCTCAGAGCACATCAACAGCCCATCTGCTCAGTGCTTTATCTCCAACATTTGCCAGTTCTTGTTGGAATTTCCCAGAAGAATTGAGCAATATCTTAATTGATTCCACGGCAGTTAATTGGAGGACACCCCACTATACCCACAGGAGAGGGCCTGGAAAAAAAAACCTTTGAAAAAAACCTCTTTTCCCGAAGTGTTTGCTATAGCCACAGAAGCAATGCTCTATTGTCCTCAGACATATCATAGTGTCTTCTGATCCCAGCTGTTGATCACTTTTTATCCTAAAGCCTGTGGGTTTGTTGTTCATAATCTTTCATTTTAGCTCACATAATTAGCCATTATAATGAAAGACAACTTACAGCAGCAAATGAGGATGGCTGTGCCAATGCAACACAACTATTGAGCCCGTAAGAGCAGAAAAGGATGAATTAGTGAATTTTTTTAAATCTTCAGTTTTTGTGCCTGTACTTAAACCAATGGAGAGAAAAAAAGTGCTGATCTCTCCTTTTGGAGAGTGGAAACCACATGTGAGGCAACTGATCCAACTCCAGTTTGTGCTAAAAATGGACATTGTGCAAGAAAGCTTTCTCAGGGGAAAAAAAAAAAAATGAGGAAAGAAAATTGAGTCTTATCACATGGGCCTGAAGACTGGGACATGTTGCATGCCTAGTGAATGTTGAGGAGCTCCCAAGTGTGAGCACACCACCCTGCCCTGGCAGCCAGGATGGTCCAGGGTCTGTGCTGGGGCCAGTGCAGAGAGGGGAGCTGCTCAGACAGAGGTCTCCAGAGAGGCCCTCTGATGGCCCCAGCCCACACGAGCTCAGATGTGTGAAGAGATGGGGGGGTCTCAGCTGAATCAGAGAGCCAGGACCTCTCCTGACGTGCAAACGAGTGCAGAGCTGACAGACAGCACCTCACCACACAGGGGGTGGTTTCAGCTCAGGGCTGTGATTTAAATAATAGTGATAGTCAAATGCCTCCCTTCTGCCTTGCATCCCTCTAGATCAAACTCTGTTGCCTTCAGAGGGGCATTTCTTGGTTAAAATGAAGTCTGCCTGCCTGCCTGTAGCATTGGTCTGTCAGCCGTGTGACGATGGGTCTGCTTCTCATTCTGGAATTATCCCCATTAATCACAACCTCTATTCGAAACAGCTGCTGCAAAGGTCCCTGCATTGTGCAGTGGAAAAATTCCAAGTGCTTGTATTTTCCCTTGTAAGTCAGCGCTACATGCTCGGAACATTTGTTTCGTATTAATGCTCTGCCTAACAGTCCATCCATTTGTGTTTTGGGGGAAAATGATTTGAAGGAGCTGTCTTCAACTGGGAGGGAGCTGCAGGCCACAGTTGCTTGTGGTCTGAACATGTGGAGGGCACCTGAAGGCAGGGGAGTCACCACCCTGGCAGGAGATACGATGGAGAGCTAGCAGCAGCCTTGCTGCCTGGGGAGGGATTCAGAGGAGACCTTCAGCATTTGCACAGTCTGCACAGACCTCTGTTTCTGAAGAAATGAGTGAGAATACAAGATAAAATAATCCACATCTCTAATTCCTGCTACAGCTTTGGTGAAAAATAGCATTCCCCATGAGATACCATGGACCACTGTGCCTGGCTCCTAACCAGATCACAGGACTGGGAGTAAAAGGAAAACTAATGTCCTGGAATTCAGCTTTTAGGTCTGGAATCAGGCATCCCAAAGTTTTGCATGGGGGTTAGAGCTGAGGTTTAGTTCTTCACAGAATGCAAATAGGCAGTCATTCCAAAATTAGCAGGCACTTGGGATAGGTAGCTGTTTTCTGCGCTTTTCCCACCCCAGCCTCGCCAAGGCATTTGGAAATGGCTGCAACATGTTCCTAGGAAGACATCTCTAATGACTTGTGAGCCTCATTAATAGGGCAGCAACATGTGAACCCAGTCTGTGCTCTAAACCTTTTTTTTCCCCAAGCATATAAAAACGAAGCCCTCCCACACTCATCGTGCATGAAACAGTTCAAGTGATGCCAGTGTGCACTGTGATTTCCATTACTGTAAAGAGATTTCAGTGCCCTGGGTAGCTTTAAGAGCTCGTAACAGTTCAGTCAAAAATGAAAATGAAGTCTCATTAAAATACATTCACAATAGGAGCAAAAAAGGCCCCAGACTATGTTTTTTTAAGTATTTTTTTGTCCTGAATCAGCACTGATCTCTTCTAGTTAAACTTCCTTTCTTCCAACCAGCCAAGTCCAAAGACAGTTTTGATTCATTTCCAGATGAGTTTTCTGAACAATGCTTGAGGTTTCCAAGTTTGCCATTTTATCTCTAAGTCCCCTCCTGCCAGCCTTTCTTTCCCCTCTTTGAAATTTGCTGTCTGATTAGCACTTTTGCAGATTTCCATAACATCCCACAGTTCCTGAGCCTGAAAGCCAAAAAGCCAGACAGAAACAGTATCTAGCCAGTGGAGCACTGCCGTAATTCCCACCCGGGGACTGGTGCTGCTCCTGCCTGTTCTCCCTGGGACATGGGAAGGGCCACACAGTCAGCCCAACCTAAAGAACTCCTGTATTGCAGGACTTACATGTTTTTAACATTTTTGTAGCAGCCACGTAGGTGTTGGCAGTCTCCTTGTGTCTCTCTGTGGCCAGAGCCGTGGCCATGGCCAAAGCTTCCCACAGGGAACAAGGGGCAGGATCTAAAACCTGGCACTCAGTGTAGCTTTGGGTCTGTCCCTGCCATGTGCTCACACATGTATGATGTCAGCAGGGTTCCTGCTGTTTCAGGGCCACCATCAGGATCTGTTGGTGCTTCTCATGCAGGGTCAGCCTGGCCCTGCCCCACTGTTTACATTAAGGGAGAGCAGGTTCTGCACCCAGGAAACCTCTCCATGTGGGTGTCATCCCCCTGATTGTTAGCTCATAGTCCCAGCTTTCTCTTTGTCTCCTGTTGCTTTCTCCACTCTGTTTGCAATCCTCAGTTTCTCCACATCCCCATGATTTCATGTTTTTCTCCTTTCTGGAAGCTGCACCTTCCTCCATTCCCAGCACTGGCAGCTTAGATGCTCAGCCTGTTTTATGCTGCCTGCTCAGAGGGAGCTTTGCAGGAAGTCATTAAACCCCAGCAGAAGGCCCAAGGAGCTCCCCTGTGTTCATAAAAAATGCTGCCCTGGGCAGATGAAGGGGGTGCAGGGCTGGCACAGATGGTGTGTGCCCACCTACAGCCCTGCTGCTGTGTCTTACCCTCAACTGTGCCGAGTGCAGCTGGATCAAAATTGACATCAAACTAATTGCTTTGGCAATTATAGGGCAATTAGAATAAAAGAATCACCAAGTCTTAATTAAGAAGCAGATTGAACAGGATTTAGCAGCTCCTAGATGAGAAATACCAAATCATTCAATATCTGTTGTCTGGAGTAGGATTTCAGATGGCAGGAGTGGTTGTGTGGGGGGTGTGTGATGCTCAGAAAGTACATATATGTGCAATAATTTGCACTTGCCTCATTGGAAGGAAATTGCACATGAATGTTAGGAAGATTGGGTTGTACTCCATTGCTGAAAAGTTTCTTAAGAAAATAGCTTATGTTTTGCTTGCACATCAGGGTAGCAGACAGAAGTGGATCAGAAGTCTGGCATTAAACCATGCAGCTGAACCAAATCCCCAATAGCTGGTCCCAGTTACGTTTTCTGTTTTCATTGCAGCAATGTCACAATTCACCTCTCTCCTGTAAGATGGAGTTTGTTGAATGTAAGGAGTTAAATGGTGTGTTTGCTTGCTGTCGCATGGGAACAGCTTGTTGACCCTGATCCTTTCTGCTTTGCTGTGATCAGGACTCTGCTGTGGTATGAGAAATATGAACATGAGTTCCCAGAGCCACAGGCACACACAGTGGGCTCACTTCCATGGAGCTCAGTGGCAACCCAGGCAGCTCATGGAGAGGTTCAGCTGAGGCCTTCGTGAGAGAGTTGGGTTCCCAAATATCCTTGTATATCTGGATTTTTGGGCACATCAGCCTGTCCTTGTCCTGCCAAGTGCAGTATGTTGTACAGTCTGTGCTCTGTCAGATTGCAAGGAACATCTCTGCACCAGAGTATGCCAGATTCTCCCTGAAGTTCTTGTGTAATTACACATGTAAATTAATGCACATTTGTATTTTTCTGAGTATCGTGCATGCACGTACCCACTCAGCACAGCTATGCATATGCCCCAACCTTCTGAGCAGTACCCGAGCACTCTGCCCGTGAGACGGCAAATGCTGGCACAGCTTGTTGGTTGGTGACAATCAAGAGCCCCACGGCACTTGCCGTAGAAGTTGGATAGGATGTGTTGATGCTGACAGTCACAGCTCACCCGCCCCAAAATTGCCTGTGGCTGTCGTCAGCTGTTATGTCCTCTTTCCCGTCTGTGCTGTCACATTGCCACAGGTCTGAAAACTTCTGAGCATCCTCAAAGAGGTGCTGGCAGGAGCTGGGGTGGTGATGGCACTGAGCACCACTGGCACAGAGCTGTCCTTGCTCCTTGCTGTGCAGAGGCACCTCTGGTGTCCATGCAGAGCCTGGCCCCAACACATGACGGGCAGGAGTTACCACCACCAGGCTGGGTTTGCTTACTTGTGCTTCTTTTCTTCCCTCAGGAGACAGTTGGAGAGCCATTCTTCCTGCTGATCTGTGCAATCAAGCAGCAGATTAACAAAGGGTCCATTGATGCCATCACGGGAAAAGCCAGGTACACGCTCAACGAGGAGTGGCTCCTGAGGGAGAACATCGAGGCAAAGCCAAGGGTGAGTGCCTGCACCCAGAGTTCTGAGGGACAAATACCCTGGGCAAGGCTTTGATCCAGTGCCTGTGCAGGTGTGATAGCCACACAGATTCTATCCTTGCATGGTCACCTTGCTGCAGCCTGGGCACGTGATGGCAGAAAAGGCTCATCACAACTGTTTGTTTTCACGTTTGTCCCTTGGCGGGTCGCCTAAATACCTCAGATTGGGAGCAGAGGGAGGTTAGAAAATGATATTTGCCATATTTAGAGAATTTAAGCAACATGTTTACCATACCCAGCAAAAGAGCATATCCACTAGCAGTGGGAAGGTGCTGGCTGCAGTCCTGGGTCCCTGGGTGAGGCTTTGCTTTGAATGGGGCTGAATAGTGCCTCCTGTGGGAACGGGGCAGAGGAGGGCTGTGCCTGACAGAATTCAGCAGACACCTTTCCAGAGCTTGGGTCAAATTTGGCTTTCAATTGCTTGGCATAAATCTGGAGCAGCTTCACTGAAATCACTGGGTTACCCCAGAAGTGCACCACTAACAGAGCAGGATCGGGCTCCACATCCTCTGCAGATTCCTGTTACCAACTGACCTGTGAATTTGCAGCAGACTGAGAGGGGTTAGCAGCAGGGCATCAAGTATTAGCTTTCTGGGCAGAAACGGTTAACTTCATGAGCTTAGCCAGGGTGTTTGCTGCTGGGGGACTCCAGGCTTGCAGCAGACCCAGCCTGCAGTGTGCTTGCAGCTTGTTTAAACAAGGGAGCTTGATGCAGCAGGGAGAGTCAGAGCCTTGGCAGTCCCATTACTCAGCGGTTGAGCAAAGAAGCTGAGGTGTTGGCTGCTGACAGGGTCTGGCCTTTCCCCTCACCCCCAGGGTGGTCGCTGTGTCAGGGACATGCTGTGCCATTAGTAAGGCAGCGTGAGAAGAGGTCTCAGTGTTGCTCCCTGTGTCCTCTTGGCTCCATCAACAAACCAGGACCTCCAGCCCCAGGGCTGTAAATCAGTGCTGCTCAGTTGCAGTGAAGTGCCCGTGGCTGCGTTTGTTCACCCCATCTCCATCAGTGGGGGCCATGTGGGCACCACAGCCTCCCCGTGCCCTGGGGAGGTCACCCCCTTTCCCCCTAACCCCACCTCTGCCTGCAGAACCTCAACGTCTCCTTCCAAGGCTGTGGGATGGACTCCCTGAGCGTCAGGGCCATGGACACAGACACGCTTAGCCAAGTGAAGGAGAAGATCCTGGAGGCTTTCTGCAAGAACGTCCCCTACTCCCAGTGGCCAAGGGTGGAAGATGTCGACCTCGGTAAGGACCAAATGGTCCTTAAAACCAGATGGAGCACATGGTGTTTCACAGTAGCTCTTAGTGTCTATCAGAGGGCAGTGGGTGAAGCAGCAGAGACGAGTGGGCAGACATCAAGGTGGCCTTTTCCTGAGGATGATCTTCAGGAATGAGTGGTGGAATCAGATACTGGTGGGGAAGAGGGAGCCATGTAACTGGACAGAAGCTTTAGTAAAGCCCAAGGGGAGCAGAGGGATGCTTGGACTTACCTTCTTTAAAGCCTGTAGTCAGAACTCCAGAACCCTCTAGGTACCCTCTAAAACACCCCAGAGCCTGAAGAAAGCTTGTTAACAAATGACTCTCTAGGAGCAGCAATCATTGAGCCCACTGACTCCTGTCCAGCCTTAGATTCAGATCTGTCATTTATCTACCTGGTGGCCAACTCCTCCCAAATTTAAGAAGTATCCAAGCCCAGTACTGGTGAGAGAAGCCCAGGCTGTCTGTGCTACCTTGGTGCCATGCAGCAGGCCGTGGAGACATGGGTGTGATGTCCAGTGTTGTCAGTGCCAGAGGGAGCCTCTGTAGAAAAATATTCAGTGCTGGAGCAGGGGCGAGGTCTCCTCTCTTCAGCTGTGTGCCACTGGGATGGTGCCTCACTTCTCCCTTCTCTCTGTTCAGAGTGGTTTGCCACCAGCACTGACAGCTACATCCTGCGGGACCTTGATGACACCTCAGTGGTAGAGGATGGCAGGAAGAAGCTCAACACTTTAGCACATTACAAGGTAAGGCTGACGGTGCTGCAGGAAAGCTGTGCTTCCTCAGAGCCTGCCTGGCCCCCGGGCAAGCTGTGGTTCCCCCTCCAAAATCAGTATTATCAGGAACAAGCAGGGAGGTTGCCATAGCTCCATGACAGCTTCCGGGGAATAGACATCTGCCCTGGCGAGAAGCTTGTTAATATTGCAACACACTGAAACTAATTAAACACTGTTCATGCAAAACAAGTTATTACTGACAACAAAAAGAGGAAGAAAAAAGCTCCTATTCCCAACGGCCACCAGCTTGGCTGATTAGTATCACTCTGCTCTTGATCTGCGCTCCTGCTGAAATTGCTGGCACAATTGTTGCTGCCTACCCTGAGAGCAGGGGCGAGGGATGCCATCAAGGAGCAGAGGCTAAAAATATGAGGAAATGTGGTGAATCAATTTGTTTTCATGACTGTTTTTCCTTTTAAAATTAAATGAAACCAGAAATTCTGGTATGATTTCCATGTTCCCTGATATGCCTGGGAGCATAGTCCTCACTGGTCCATAACAGCGCATGGAAAATCGCAAATGGAGCTAAATCCTTATTAATATTTGTGTAGCAGCCATGCCGTGGAGCCCACTGCTGGCTCAGTGCCCTGCTGCACTGAGAGCCGTAGCCGCAGCACAGACGGTGGTACTGGACCTGGACCTGGACCTGGGCTGCAGCCAGGTTCCTTTTCCAGGGAAAGGCAAAAAGCATCTGCACAGAGTAACACTCTTCCTCTTCAGACTACCTGGTGTCAACATCCAAAAATGTACCTTGGATTTGCCTGATTCCTGTTGTATTTGAGAACCTCACTGTCTTGCCTTTGCATTAAAAATCCCTTTCCATGTCAGGCAGTGCTGTTACTGCCAGTTTCTGAGCCAGGAAGCAGGGTCAGGGCAGGCACAGAGCACATCTGTGGCAGAGCAGCAGTTGCACCAGCATCCCTCAGCTCCTGGGATCTCCCCATGACCCTCCCAAGCCCACGGGAGGCACCACTAATGCCCCATCATCCATGTCTGCTCTTCCCTCCCTCTGCAGATCCCTGAAGGGGCGTCACTGGCCATGAGTTTGTCAGACAAGAAGGACACCACACTGAGCAGAGGTAATGTTCCACCTCTCTGCACCACTGCTGGTGACCAGGCAGGAACATTTTTGTTGCCTCTGGCCAGGAGTGCTGGGTTAGCCCCCTTGTTAGAACATTGGGGTGCTGTTACCTGGGCAGGGCTGACTCTGGTGTCTCCAGCACACTTTCAAGGTGGCATGCTGGGCAGTGCTGGGCATCAGCGCTGGCAGACCTCAAGTCCTCCTTAAAGTACCTCCTAAGGTACTGCCCCCCACCCCAGAGGGTGATAAGCACCAACACAACAGCTTGGTGGGAACACCAAGTTGGTGTCAGGGTTCCTGGGGAAAGCTAAACACCTCCTGACAGAGAGGTGGGTTTTGGTTTGGGTACCCTGACTAAGCCTCTGCCTCTCTCTCTTGTGCCTCACAGTGAAGGATCTGGACACTGAAAAGTACTTCCACTTGGTAAGTTCTCCACTCCTGGTGGCTTTGTGCTGGGGGGTCAGGGGACGTGCTCCCTCACTGCCTGCCCAGGGCAGCACTGCTGGGGAGCAGAACCATTGCTCCAGGACAACCCCAGCAGCTCTCCTGCACTTAAGTCTCTGGTCCTGCTTTTTCAGTGTGTGTGTGATGAAAGAGGAGAAAATCTCCCTAGCCTTGCTGATACTTACTTAATTCATCTCTGTGGGCTGGAACGTCAGATGTGATGAACAAGCTGGATCAGAGCTTGTTGTTTTCCTTCAGAGAGGCTTGAAGAGATGCAGGAGGGTTATCTGTAGACAAGCGTTAGTACTGTGGGACATAATAAAAAATTAGCAGGCAGGCAGAGCAATTGCTGTGCCTGATCCAGCTGTCAGCAGCCCAGAGGGACCCAGAGTGGGTCGGAGCTCAGCTCAGTGCTGCTGGTAACACCTCACCCAGCCCTGGTCCAGTCACCTTCTGGGAGCTCCTGGCATGCTGCTGACTTCCCAAGGCTGGAAGATTTATTAATTCCTGCTTGTGCACCATGCTGGAAGTACCAAGTGCTAAATGCTGCTCAAAGCTGCTATGAAAAAAAAAGTGTTAAGGACAGCAATATTTTACTGCCTGATGCTTTTTTTTTTCTTCTCTGTTACGGTTTCTGTGATCAAATGGAGTACAAACACACAGTGCATGCACATGCAATGCAAGGAGGGAGAAGGGATGGGAAATTGAATGTGCATATATGAATCAATGCCAAGATGAACTTAAATGGCTTGCTAGGTCATTACAGAGCAGCGATTAGCTGACCTGACCAGTGGAATATTTGTTTTTTGGTTTTAAAAAGGCCAGAATAGGGATATTGGCTGATTGTTCTTGAACTTTTTCCAAATCTAAGAAAAAGCTGGTTTCTGTGGAAGCTTTGTGCATTGCTCCTGGGAGCCTAAGCTGCAGCCAGACAGGAGTTCTGCACAGAGACCAGGAAGCCGAGCAGATGGACATGCGAAGTCAGATTGATTGTTTCATTTTCTTTGTTGAGCTTGAGAGAGGCAATAAAGAGTGCAGGAGAAACAAATGTCAGAAAAACTGAGTACTATGAATCACTTTTTTCAAGCCATATAAGGGTGTATTTGTAACACAGTAACTGTTTTTTAATTGAATTTTCTATGCAGTTGAAATTTCAGGGAAAATTCAGTGTGACACTTCCAGAGGAGTGCTCTAAACATGTGTTTTGTATTGGGCCAGGTTCTCCCAACCGATGAATCAGTTGAACATAAGAAGTCCCACAGGCAGAGCCATAGAAAGAAAGTCCTACCAGAGATCTACCTGACCAGGCTGCTCTCCACAAAGGTAGGAGAGGGGATGCCCTCCTTTATGGCAGGTGGGATTGCTGCTTGTGGTGAGAAGCAAAGGAGTGCTGCAGGGCTGATGGATTTCCAGGATGTGGGAGTCTTCTGTCCTGGATGGTTGGAGTGTGTTTAGTGAGGCTGCTGGGCACTGCTGGAGCTTGGGGTTGCCTCTGGCCTTTCAGCCCACACTCAGAGCAGCTTCAGTGATGTGTGAAGCCCCCACACAATCTCCTGGGATGGGCTCTGTGCACATGAAAGGGATGCTGGCCGCCTCAGGGCTCTTGATACATGGCTCAGACCTGAACCCTTCTGCCCAGAGAGAGATCCTGCCAGGAAAGGAGATGGAGATGTTCAGCAGGGGGTATGCCCATGCAATCTTAATTCAGATTAGAACTTCCCCACTCTCTGAGTGCCCAGCTCCAGCAGCTAGGCTCCCAGCCCATCTTTAATCCCAGCATAATGCCTCACTGGAGCAGAGATCACGAGAATGGCAGTCTCCAGTCATCTTTGTACTTACTGTGCAGAACAATCACAGATGTGAGATCCTAGCAATAAGAAAGAAAAGCTCAATGCCAAAAGAAATTAAATCCAAATGCAAGCTAATTATATTGCTATGCACAAACAAATCTTTCCCTCCCTGTGTCGGCATCCTATTTCTCTTCTGATTTATCCAACTGGCAGCAGAGGACTTCCCTTGTGCGCAGCAGTCATAGCCCCTTATGCTATTTTCCTGGGCTTGGGTGCTGCTGCTTTCCCACTGTCCATCATGTGTTTGTCCTCAGGGCACGCTGCAGAAATTCCTGGATGACTTGTTCAAAGCCATTCTCAGTATCCGAGATGACAAACCACCTGTGGCCGTGAAGTATTTCTTTGACTTCCTAGAGGAGCAAGCAGAAAAAAGAGGGATCACAGACCCTGACACTATGCACATCTGGAAGACCAACAGGTTTGGAAGAGGAAATCTTTTCTTTCTTCCCCTCCTTCCATCTCTCCAGAGCAGCAGCTGCAGGGCCTTGGTGTCCTGGATTAGTCATCAGATTGCTAAAAGTAGAAGAGAGACTTGGAAAACAAGGAGGAGTGGGGAGGGCAAGGAGAGATGAGGCCAAACACAGGCTTGGAGAGCTTTTAAACAAACACAGAGCTCAGGGGAGTGGTGAGCTGGAAGAAGAGGAATACGCAGATAAAGGACAGAAGGAACTGGCATGCTAATACAAATAATTAAAGGAGAAACAGAAGAGGGATAGGATGATGGGAGACGGCAGTGGTGTTAGCTGCAAGCAGCAGCAATCTGAAGCAGACTCCAACATCATGTCAGGACTTAAAACATCATGGAAATTTTAAAAGCAGCATATTTGGCTCCTTTTCATTTACTTTCTGGCTTTTCAGCCCTTGGGGTTCTTTTCCCCCACTGATCTCTGTAACCAAGCTGAGACTCCAGAGTGCTCACAGGACTCCAGCAGCTGGTGCTGTGCTGGCGGGCACCACAGTGCTGGGGACTGGCTGGGAGCAGTGCTGAGAGAGGTGATGAGCAGCAGGAATGGCATGGGGAAGCCAAATGGAAGGGGTGACAGAGCAGGAGAGAAACCAGGAGGTTTGTGAGCTTGGAGAGAGCATCAAGGAGAGGCTCAGCACTTCTGAGGCTGCTGGGCCAATAACTGTTTCCAGCCCAACATGTGAAAACCAAATTTGGCTGGGAGACACAGTCATGTAGACACAACCATTGAGCTACAGATTTGTCTATCATTCATTACCTTTAATTGCCAGTAGAGCAAAGACTTACAGTGACTTTCACTCCTCAGCTGATGAGGAGATGGTAGGAAGAGCTCATGTGCCCACTGAAACTGTTGTGGGCACATGAGCACCAAAAGAACTGGAGAAGAAAATTATGAGGGTGCAGAAATAAAGACATATGTTTCCCTCACAGCTTACCTCTGAGGTTTTGGGTCAACATCCTGAAGAACCCCCAGTTTGTCTTTGACATTGACAAGACTGACCACATCGATGCCTGTCTCTCTGTGATAGCCCAGGCCTTCATTGATGCCTGCTCCCTCTCTGACCTGCAGCTGGGCAAGGTACATTTCACTGTGGCTCAGGAGGCCACAGGAACAGACCAGGAGGGTGGGAAGGGACAGTCAGAGGTCACACAGTTCATCTGCCTCTGGCAGCAGGGCTGGCCGGAAGTCACTTGCTCAGGTCCATGCAGCTGAGTTTTGGCTGTCTCCAAGGATGAGTTATCCCTTCTTTTGCCCCCATTTTGTTCAGCTCCCAGCCCAGCTCCCAGGGTCAGTGCTGGTTTATAGGACAGCATCAGCACAACAACCCCATGAACAGCAGCTGAGGGACAATGGAAACTCCCAGTGGCAGGAAGGAAAATGAAGTAGCTTCAGGTGAAGCAGTCAGTGGATTCTGCAGAGCCCTTCACCTGGGAGAGGTGTGGGGGGCTGAGGAGGTGAGCTGAGCCTTGGTAACCAGAGTCTGCCCCTGCCCAGGCAGCCCAGAGCCAGCCAGGCTGCAGTGGAGGTGCAGAGGTGCCTGGGGCTGTCCCCTTGGCACCATCCAGCACCAGTGGGAAGCACCGGTTGGTGCTCAGCTCCCATGGCAGTGACTCCACACACTGTCCACCTCCAGCCGTGGGCACAGCCAGGTGGCTCAGCACACCCACCTGGGAAAGCCAAGCCTGCTCAATGCACACCTGCATGGGCTGGGTCTGCTCGCCCACCATCGGGCTCCCACACATCCCACTGTGGGCTGGAGGCAGTGAGACATCCAGCCTGACTGTTTGCTCTTCTCCCACTGACTTGGCTGAGTGCAGTGTTGACATTTGAAACTTCCCGACATAAATAATTTTTATTAAGGATTGCTGTAAGCCATCCCCCCACCCCCAGGGCTGGCAGCAGCAGAGCGCCTGACGCAGGAGGGACCCTAGGGGAGAGGGGTGGGAGATGGGCGCTGCTCCCCACAGCCCCGGGCTGAGAGCAACAGGAAACCATGGCTGGGAGAGGTTAATGCTGGAGAAAGAACTAATGAGCACTTGATTTTTTGTTTGCTTGGGTTTGAGACTTTTTTTTTTTTTTTTTGCATGTGTTGCAAAACACCTACTATTTGTTCTTGTCAAGCTGTGGATGAGGGGAAGAGGGGTCAACCAGAGTCAGACAGCAGATGGAAACATTTTCCAGGAATACAATAGCATAAGTGAAGGAATTGTTGAGTAATGTGGGAAGAATAAA
Source organism: Heliangelus exortis (assembly GCF_036169615.1). Classification (NCBI taxonomy): domain Eukaryota; kingdom Metazoa; phylum Chordata; class Aves; order Apodiformes; family Trochilidae; genus Heliangelus; species Heliangelus exortis. Next base: position 20,974,174 of record NC_092433.1, on the reverse strand, counting down.
TCCTCAGCATAAAGAGCAGCTTGCATATGCACACAGTATATCTCTGAATGGTTTCCAGGCTGGATTCTTCCCCTAGTTTCGGCATTTTGCTGTTGATACTGCAAATGTGAGTGAGGGCAGACCCAAACTCTGTACAGCTACAGTGCACAAGCAGTTAATAAACCAGATCCCATCTCTTCAAAACATAAACAAATCAGACACAAATTAAAAAATAATTTAGAAAAGCAGCAGCATGGGTTTCTTTTGTGTTTCCAAGGAAAAAAAAAATGTTGTGAGCAGGCGCTGTAACTTGGCTATATTCCTGCAATGCCTTGTCATTGGGTTTGAAAATAAACTGCTGTGGGATCTGGTGCCACAGCCTGGTGCCCATTTCCCGTTTCCCCAGCAGCATTAACCATGCTACATATTGCAGCAGCAGATTGGAGTTACCCCAGGCTTACTTATTTATTGCCCAATATAGCTGAAGAAGCTGCTGCCAGACACACTGGGGCCCCCCCATGATCGTCTGCCCTCGGGGTCCTCCTTCCCCTCTCCACCTGCCCCAGCATTAGGAGCAGTCCTGTCCTGCACGCAGTGGTGAGACACAGTGATCTCATTCCCCTCTGTGTCCCAGAGCCCAAGGTTGTTTCCCTTTGGGATGCAGCACTAGGCCAGGCAGCCAAGTTCATTCCCAGGGTAATGATATCAGTGGGGCAGGATTGCCTTGAGGTTAAAATGTGTTTGCAAGGAGTGCAGGTGGGGTTATGCCTTCCCTGACAACCCGATCGTCTGGCTGGGAGGTTAAGACTGCTCTGACCAAACTGAAAATCAAGAGAACTCAGTATTTTCTGTTAATTACATTGCACGCAGTCAATATAGGGCAGGCAGGCTGGGTTAGCCAACGCAAAATAAATCAAAGCTACATGAAAAACCCAAGAGCAACATTTCAGCTGACAAAGTTCAGCCTGTAAGAGAGTTTTGTTCTCCAGTTTAAATCAAGCTGGCTGCTTGAGAGACCTGAGTAAATGTGTGCAGGAGCCCTTCCCCTGTTACCAATTTCCACACACAGAGCTGTGGAGCACAGGCATGTTATCTAACAGTTGTGCTGCACTCATCTGCAGAGCCTTGCCTGGCAGCAAGCCACCTTGCCTGACCCTGTTCATGCTTTTTAGCTGGCTCCTGCTGCAAATTAAAACACATTCATACAGACCACCTTCACTGGCCTTGCAGCTAATGACCATTTAGCTCATTGTAGAACAAAGGGCAGGGAGATGGTGCTGGGGCTCCACAGGTGGGTGGTATCGGCCCGCAGCACCTTGATGTGTTGGAGCAGGGACCTCTGCCATTTGCTGTTTGGTGCCTCGGTGCCATCCCACTGCTCTTCTGTCTGTGTGGTCAGGACCAAAGATGTCGGTGCTCCCTGAACCTGTAGCTGAAGTCAGTGTCTGATGGTTAGCACTTGGTCAGACAGAATGGTTTTCATCCAGGAACAGTCTGCTGTCTGATTTCAGTATGTCACCCCTGCTCTAGGACTCCCCAACCAATAAACTACTGTATGCCAAGGAGATCCCTGAGTACAGGAAGATAGTGCAGCGATACTACAAGCAGATCCACGACATGCCCCCGCTCAGCGAGCAGGAGATGAACGCTCACCTCGCCGAGGAGTCGCGGGTAAGGCGCTGGGCTGCCGCGGGGCTCAGCCGGTGCATGCCGTGTGGGGAAGGGGTCAGCTCTGCCAGCCTGCCCTGCTTGGGCTGACAGCAGGAGTCTGGGAGCAGCAGAGGATGCAGAGAGGCTGCAGCCAGCTCCTGCTTCGATGCTGGAAGGAGCCGACAAGAAAGGATGTGTTGCCTCAAACTTCCAGGCACAATCCTCATCTGACCTAATTCCAAGCATCTTCAATTGCTGCCGGAGCTGCAGTAAACACCCACGAGTTATCTTGAACCTAACTCGCTTTGGCACCACTGGGACTTGAAAGAGAAATTTAGTGCCAAAGAGCCAGGAAGTTTGGAAGAGGATCTCTGCAGCCCCACAGCCCCCCAGCCAGCTGGCCCCTGGGTGCCCACTGCCAGGGCCAGCCCAAGCCCCCGGCAGCCCGCTGGCAGCTGTCCCTGGTGCCAGCTACAGGAGCTGGCAGCCACACTCCGGATCTCAGTCCTGCCAGGCATTGCGCCACAGCTTCCTCAAAATCAAACCATCTCCCTGCGGCGTTTTAGCTTCAGCCACCAAATGTTTTTTCTCCCCATCATTGTTCCTCTGCCCAGCTCTCGTGCTGCCCTATCCTTTAATGGCTTTGAGCACAGAGGGGTAAACATTGCAATCAGGCATGGGCACTTCTGTCTGGCTTTAAAAAGCCTGAGACCATTTCTGATGTAAGCAAATGCACCTTCCTTAAAGGCGTTAAATCAAAAGTCTGGCTGCATCAATGCAACAGTAACAAAAATACCCAAAACCTTCTTTTAATCAAGTTCGTGCCTGCTGATTGGTCTTAAACTTGCTTGCTGCAGCACATTAATATTCCTTCCCACTTTTTTCTGTCTTTATAAAGAAACACCGGAATGAATTCAACACCAACGTCGCTATGGCTGAGATATACAAATATGCCAAAAGATACCGCTCGCAGGTAAGTGGGTTCAGCTGCACTCAGATCTCAGTGTTCCTTTGGAGGGAATAAAAAGCCACATTTTTTAGCCGAGTGGTCAGACACCTGCATCCAGTCCCCCAGAAAAGGGATTATCATAATACCACACACGTGTGCAGTCCACACATACACACACACACACACACAGATGCACCTGCTCTCCTCTCCCTTGGCCAACAGTTTCTGGGAAGAGAAGGCCAGCTATTCCTCGCTGACTTTAACAGTGTTTGATTGGGCTGGGTTGAAGTGTGCTGTCCTAGAGAAAGGAAGGCATTTCAGGAAGGCAGGGCACACTGAGACAGCACCCAAAATAACCTGCTCTCCCAGCTGGCCCTCCTCCTGCACCTCAGGGGTCACTCTGCTCCTGCACCCCTGTTGCTGCAATGGCTTTTTGGGTACATTCCCCTTCATTTCCAACCCCTGCCCAGGGCCTGGGCTGTGCTCCAGAGCAGCTAGAAGGTGCTGGGGTGTGTGGCACAGGGGTGGTGGGGCTGGGTGGGCTCTCCCTCTCTACTGGTCAGTGAATCTGGGCTGGCGGGTGGGCACCTTGCTTGGCCTGCCCTGGCTGCCCACCTGCCTGTGTCTCCTGCAGATCGTGGCCGCCCTGGATGCCAACCCCACAACAAAGCGCACCCAGCTCCAGCATAAGTTTGAGCAAGTGATTGCACTCATGGAGGATAACATTTATGAGTGCTGCAGTGAAGCCTAGGCTGGCTGCAGCCCTGGAAATGACCTTCTCTGCAGCACAGTGCCAGAGGGAACCTGTCTTCAGCTGCAGATACACTGTGGATTGCCTCTACCAGGGTCCTTCTCAAACCAACCTTGTGGTGGGGGTGGGCCTGACCTGCTGCTGAAGGACTCCCTCACCTAACAAGAAGCCACAAGAGAACTTTCTGAGCAGCAAAAAACCCCTCTGGTCTGCACTGTGGTGGCACCCATAATTTATTTGCCAGTGCCAACCAGAAATGGAGACATGACACTTGTGGCAAGCTCAGTTCACTACTCCCCTCTGATCAGCACCCAAGTGGTCAGTGGCTCCCTGCATCCCTGTTTGTGGTTCCTCAGGGCAAGAGACGGGGCTACAGAAGCTGTAGAAATAGACAAAGCAGAAGGGGAGCCTCAGGGAGTAACAAGCAGAGACAGCAAAGGCAATTCGAGCATCGCCTGAGCTCCCCTCCACACCATCCCTCTGACATCCTTGTTTTTCCAACACCAGGGACTCTATCAACTGTTCACTATCTGCTGCATTCTGTGTAGTTTTGTGCCTTTTAATTTTTGTACTGTATGTGTAAACATAACCACTCCTTCATCTGAGACTTGGGCAACACAGGGAGCCCAGGGCTGAGGCAAAGCAGTTGCTTCCCAGGTAGCTAAGACATGGTGAAAGCACTTTATCCCCTGATGGAGACAGCTGGTGCGGAGCCAGAGGGAGCCGGTTAGGTGCTAGACCGTGCGGGAAGGGCCCTTTCCCCTTCACCAGATCTGCATGCAGTGAGCTGGGGTTGTAGTGGGCAGGCAAATAATGGCCACCCTCAGCCAGCTGGTGACAGCCATGGGCCCTGCCTGGCAGCAGAGGACCAGACGTATGGGATGAGGGGCAGGACCTGGCCCCCACACCCCAGTCTCCATGCTGCACGCACATCTGTGATGCTGCCCCAGCTCAGCCCCACAACACTGCTCCTGCCAAGGGGGGGGCAGCTCCTGCTGGGAGCCCCCCAGCAGAGTGGGCTGGAGCCATGTGCAGAACAAAACAACAGATAAGCACCTTCCCTCCCTCTGCCCCATGTGCTGCAGCATCTCCCTGCAGTCTTCACCAAAACCAAAGCCAGTGCTACAGAGGTGTCTTCCTGAAGCAGCTTGTTCTGCTTGAATGGACCCAGACCACCTCAGCTGTCACCTAAGAGCAACCAGGACACCATGGCTTTGCTCCGTGTCTAGTATTTTTTTCGGCCCCAAAAGGCAAAGGGAGCAGACCCCCTCCCCTGGCAGCTCTCACTCAGGCAGCCCAGCAGCTCCAGTACCCCAAGCTACAAAGGCAGAAAGTGTCCCACACCTCCTTACCCTAGGGTGAGCCAGCAGGATCCCTCTGCACAGACCTAGAAACTCTGCTGTCATCCCACAGCATCTGCAGTGGGGCAAACCCCCATCCTATCCTGATGGCCCCTTCTTCCTGCTGGAAGTGTCGTCCTTTCTGCAGCCAGGGGAGCTGTGACCACTTCAATCTTCTCCAGCATCCCCTCTGTTGAGGCTGGGCTGCAGCTATCACCATGTTCTTGAAGTCAGCATCCACACACTGGCACAGGCAACCTGCCCCACAGAGGCTGAATCCAGCCATGGCCACCACATTTTCAAACTGTCAAATAAGGGGAAAAAAAAAAAAATAAGAGAAAAAGAAGAAAAAAGGAAAAAGAAAAAGAAAAGAAAGTTACTACCTCACTACAGGCAGGGTCTAAGGTGAGCCTCTGTTACTTGTCCAGCTGGCAACGATGCTGCAGCCTGGTCTCTAATGACTTTGGTCCACCAAACTCCTCCTGGGTGACTCACTGCCATGGACAGGTGGCTTCCATCCCATCGCTTCCAGTTATGCCACATGTGTCAGAAATTAGATCATCAGAATTGTGTGTGTGTATATAGATATCTATTTTAAACAAATTATAGACTTTATCCCATATGTTAAAAGGGGGGAGGAAGGGGAGGGAATGGGGAAGAACAGAGTTGTCTTTTTTAAACAAGAGAACTACAGAGAAAGTACATACACTGTAGAGGTTTCAATGTCTTTGCTGAGGATGTGGCTTCAGAACAAACTCAAAGAATGTAGCTGGGCTACATTTTATTTTGAAACTGATTTCACAAAAAATTCTTGAATTTTTTTTTTTTTTTTTTTTTTTTTTTTTTAGAAACTGTGAATAGGTGCCAGAGATATAGGCAGGCCCAGCACAGGGAAAGCCAGGGTGAGAAGGACCAAGGTAGCTTGGCTGGAGGTGGTGAAAGGGCCATGGAGCAATAGCCCCATGTTGCTCCAAGGAAAGAGTACAGGTGAGCTGACAGCAAGTGTAGTTCGCTTCCAGGTAATGTGGCTGGGCCATGTATTGGGGCCTATTGCTTTATTTAATTTTTTCCAAAACAAAACAAAAAAAAATATTAAAAAAATATAGTTGCTACAGCTATTTTAAAGGAACAACTTTAATAGCAGAAGCTTGAGGGTTTGAAGTGTTGCCTTGAACCCCCAAGCCCTTTGTAACATGTGTTTAAACTTTGGCACATGTTGTGGGTGTAGTGCCCTTACCTGCTGTGTAGTGGAAGTGGCAGACTCTTGGAAAAGCCTATCTTTATAATAAAACAAGGTGCTGAAACCCACATGGTGATGTTCCTGCCTATATTAGCACAGAGGACACACAACATCGGAGAAAATGCCCGTGGGTGTGCACAGCAAGCTTTGCCTGTACAAGAGGCGCTATGCTGGGGATGGGCAGCTCAGATGAAGACCAATCTGCCCTCTGCCAGGTGCCACCAGCCCACAGGACAGTGCCTGCTCCAGCCCGTGCTTTGCTTTGCTCTGCTCCAACACCACCATCCCTCCTTGAAGCTTGTGGCTTCAGCCATAGCCTGGGGATCTTAATAACCACGGCATTGCTAAATCCTCTGTCTTCCACTGCCCACCAGCAAAAACTGCTTTTTCCAGGCACCAGAGGGAATTTATTTTCCCACTAGAAAGTTGAGTCTTAGTAAAGCCGTTAAATGGTTTGGCCTCTCTCAAAGCAAAAGTGCCTCATGTTTCACACTGGGTGCCTGCCAGCTGCTGCCTGGTCCTGCTATGGAATACTTCCATGCCAGCAAGCAGTGCTTTATGAGGTTAACCATCACCAAAGGGTCAGGTGAGCGGTGCTCAGCAATTACTGCAGCATCCCCCACCCCATTCCTAGGGGACAGGAGTTTTGGCTCTATTAAAGATGCATCAACATGATCAAGACCTAAAGTTTAAAGAGAAGTTAGTTTGCTCAGCTCTTGCTTAAGCCCCAAAGCAAGGCCAGGAGTCTTGGAGGGCATTGGCAAGGCCAGCTGAAGATTAGCAAAATCCTCTTTAGGAATAGAGTTTTACTTCCACTTATTTTCTGCCCACGAGGAGAGTAACCCTTTGCATTATCAGGCTGACCTTCAGACAGGCTCTGTTCTGTGCATATCAAGAGAAAGTCAGCCATTTCAGGCAATTAAATGAAAGTGTTCATATGCTGAACCACAGGAGCTAGCAAGACAGGTTTAGAGATGGGCATTATGCCACTGATATGAAACAAGAGCACCAGCAATACTGCAAGTCCACAGAAAACACCCCAAATCATTTTTTGAGCCTTAAAAACACTTCCATCTTCCTCTTACCCAGGCAGGTCCCCCAGTGCTGGAGGGCCTTGCCCATGGCACATAGCTGGTCCTGCTGCCCCAGCACTACTGTAATCCTAGATCAGACAGGCATTAGCACAAGGGCAGGACACATACAGGGACAGGAGTGCAGGGGCACAGACCTACCAGGGCAGCAGGCACACCATGTCATGAGAAGAGTGATGCATCTTTATTAACAGCAGGTGAACAGAGTTAAAACCTGTCCTGGGGACTAAAAAAAACATTGCAGATCCCAAGGGCTAGGTCCCAGCAGGAAGTAGGGCTGGGGGCTACCCGGGGGGTCTTCATGGGGTCTTATGGGGTCTTCCTGCTCCCTGATGCTGCCTTCCGCAGCCCAGCCTTCCCCTGGCCAGGTCCTGGGGCTGTCTGGGGCTTCTTTGCCTTGCCTTGACCCCCCTTAGCCTTGGGTGCATCTTGCTGTGCCCCCTTGGGTGCCTTCCCTTTGCTTTTTCCCACAGGTGCTTTTTGGTGTCCCTTCACCCCAGCACCCGTGGGGTTGTCACCATCACCACGGCCCTGTCCTGCATCCTTGGCAGGCAGAGCAGCAGAGAGCCCTGCACGCTTTTTGTCAGGGGCTCGGGGGTGGCTGGCAGCCTTGGGGGCCTTTGCTCCATCACTCCTGGGCTTCGCTGCAGCTGGCGGCTGCACCTGGAGGGGAAAGAGCACCTCAGGCTCTGCCATGGCACAGGCCAGGCTGCCGCTATGCCACGGGCCACCCCGCCTCACCATGGGCCCTACTCACATCTGTGGGCTTTGCCTTTGCCTTCTGCTTTGTTTCTGTTGGCTTCCCCTTTGCAGTGCCTATGGGAGAAGGGACAGTGGATGAGCCCAAGCAGGAGCCTCTCCCGGGACCTGGCCGTCTGTGGCACCGCCACCTTTACCTCGCTGCTGCGCGCCCACCGCAGGGACCCGGGGGGCCTTGGTTTTCTCTTTCCGTCCTGGCTCTAGTGCCTGTTCTCCATCAGGATCTGCCTGGCTTGCCAGCTGCTTGTGCCGCAGCTTCTCAGGGGCCAACTGGGGAGAGAGAGAGGTGGGTGTGAGGGCAGGCAGCTCCCCAGCCCCATGGCTCGATGTCCGGCATCCCCTACTCACCTTGAAGCGTCCAGTGGCCCCCATGGCGGAGGAGTTGTGGGGCCGCACCAGGTCCCCGCGGCTCAGCCCCTTGCTCAGCGCCTGCTTCAGCAGGTACTTGAGGCGGACAGGGTCCACGGTGGGGTACTTGCCCAGGATGAACCTCTTGATGGCAATGACTGAGGTACCCTTCTTCTGGTCATGGGCCCGCAGTGCCTCGATGACCATGTGCATGGTGGGGGGGTGTGGGGGCCGCCGGACCCGGGACAGCAGACCTGGGAGCTGGGCTGTGCTCACAGCTTGGGCTGCTGGGGAAGATAGAGGCACCTGCTGGGACCAAGGCCAGACCCAAGGTGCTCACTCCCCCAAAGTCTGCAAAGCTCCCCAGAAGCCAAGCAGCCACCACCCTGCTCATCCCTGCACCCTCACAGGGACTGTAGCCACCATAGCCTGAGCAGAGGCCCCCAGCCCCACAGGACCTGCCGCACTCAGCAAACCCCCTTACCCAGACGAGGTTCCATCACAGCACACACACTCCTGAGCACACCAGCCAAAAGCCCCAGGCCCAGCCAGCCCCAGCTCTGCTCACAGGCTCAGCTCTCTTCCAGCTAATTTATCTGATTAGCAACCAAACTGCAGGGTCTGGTTGGCAGCTGCTAATTGCTGTGGTTGCCACCCCAGTAGGAGCAGGTGTCTGGGAAGCTGAGTGCTTTTTGACAAAGCTTTGCAGGGAGCTGGAGAGAAAAGGAGCACATCTGAGCAGACAGGGTGCTTGTGGGGTGATGGGAAAGGCACCTCCCTGGTGTTGGGGTGCTGGGTTGGTGGCTTGCTGTAGGACAAAGGGAGACAACCTGCAGGGATCCATGCCCAGTGTGCTGGTGTGGTGTGCTAGCTCCCTTCTCCTGGGACAGCCCCACTGGGAAGCAGGAGGCTGCACTGCCCAGGGAGTCTGGTAACAATCTGCTCTCTTGGCCTGCAAAGGCAGAAGGAGTGACCCTCTGCAAAATCCCAGCTGTGTGCTTGTGAGCAGGACCTCATGCTTGCCCCTGCCCACTGAATTCTGCCACGCTCAGGACTCCCACCCCCTCTGTGTTCCCTCCATGCCAGCTTCTGGCACAGCAGCCTCTCTGCACCAAGGACAGACAGCATCGTGCCATGGGCCGGTTGTAGCTTTGGCCACCTGGAGTCCCTGAGGCATCCAGTGCTGTGCCAAAACTGAGTCCCACTGTGATCCAGTGGACACACAGGATGTTCTGTACTGCCTGGGCTTGCAGGGTGGGCAAGCCCAAACCCTTGCTTGCCCCTGCCATCACTAGCAGCAGCAGCAGCAGGGCCAGGCATTGTTTGGGCCACGGCCAACGTGTGTTGGGGCTGGTGCCAAGCACCACAGGGCTTCCATGGAGCACAGTCACACGGACAGCAAATAAACACCAAATCCTTCCTCCTCTTCCCTCCAAAAACAGCTCCCAGATTTGAAGTACATGAATCAGACATCAGCCTAAACACTGAATTATTCATAAACCTCTAATCTTTAGATTTCACTGAATATGCAGAAGTATCGATAAAAAAAAATAATGAGAGAATTGTACTTGCAAATTGCTCTTTATTAAAGGTTTAACTTGTGTGGCTTCTATATGTTCCCTATTAGACCTTGCAAAGCTGCATAGGATTAGAAATCAGAGAGGATAATAATGTGCAAAAATAGTTTCAAATGTTGATAACACTGAACAGCAAGAAAAACATCTTATTTGTATAAATGAGCTAAAAATAAAAATGAAGAACACTGCTACAATTGCAACATGCCATCTTGTAGTGCTTAAAACATATGTCGACATCTCTGAGCCATATGCTCCCATGTCTTGCCTGCTACAGTGTGGAGGGGAGCTCGGCGATGCACCGACCCATCCTCCAGCACCGGCCAAAACCTCCTACTTGGCTGCAGCTGAACCAGGGGTGAGCAGGAGGACTGGGAGGTGTCTCAGGCCACAGCCATGGGGCCCTGGAGGTGCTGAAAGATGAACGGTGGGACCATGGAGAAGGGTGCTGAGGGGATGTCGAGCAAGGCTGCAAACACCATGCAGATGTTGCTGTGCCAGGTGCCTGCAGCACTGAGCCCTCGTGAGCACATCGACTGCAGCCACACAGAGCTGGACTGTGCCGTGCCATGCTGTGCCGTGCCATGCTGTGCCATGCCATGCTGCCAGGCACCCTGCATGCCCCTGCCTCCCTCTGCAGCCATCACGTCTGTGTCAGGGTCCTATGAGCACCAGTGCCCTATCCCACCCTGTCCCCCTGAGGCATTACGGTGCTTCCCAGGGCTTCCCACACGCAGGAGTGGGGCAGGGCTGGAGCCAGGAGTACCCAGCAGGGCTGGAGGCACCTCACAGCAGCCAGGCTGGCCCCAGGCAGCTGAAGCATGGCCAAGCCCAGTGACCAGGGCCTCCATCTCCAGCAGCAGGGGCAGGAGGTGTCCCCAGCGCTGGGGGCAGAGGCAGGATGGACCCCAGCACCTGCTGGGCTGCCCAGGTGGGGTGACAGAAGTGAGGACAGCTCTGCCATGGGCTGGGGACTCAGCACGGGGCCTCAGGCATGGGGGTCTGTGCTTGGAGCAGGGATGAGTTCGCAGCAAGTCAACAGAAAAGCACGGATTTACACCAGTGGAGGAGCTAAGCCTTTGCATTTTAATTACAAAACGTGTGTACACATTTCCAGCCTTGTTCCCAGGGTTCCTAGTGCCAGGAGAGAGGAGCCCACTGCGCGGGGCCGTGGGCGGCAGTGGGGCTCGGTTCCTGCTCCCGAGGCGATGCGCCCCAAGCACCGGCTGCTCCGGTGGCCTACGCGGGAGAGACCTGGCTGGTGGAGACGGAGGAGCTCTCTGTCTTGCCAGCAGATGTGTCCTCATCACCCAGGGGGTTCTTGCCACAGCAGAGGGTCGTGATCATGCAGTTTCGGAACTGGAAGAGAGGGAAGCCCAGGGGTGAAGTGAGCAGGAGCTGAGCAGAGCTGCTGGGAACCCCTCACCTCTGCAGTACAGGAGGCACCATCCTGGTGGGGTCTCCTTCCCTGTTGCCCACCCTGCCTGCCACTCTGGCTGGGACTGATGCAGCCCCAGCTCCTCCACAGACTCAGTGCCTGGGTCATTTCAGGTGGGATGGGCTTGTATTCACACAATTTATGCAACACCAAGGATGAGCTGTACAATTGTCAGAACAAGATCACCTAGAAACAAACTCCCCTCCCAACCCACTGGTACCTTGAGGTATCATAACTGTCTGCAAGCTGCTGCAAAACAAAACACAGCACAAAAGAAGGAGATTGCCAGGCAGCCTGCCAGTTACCTGTTTGTTCATGACGATGTAAATCACAGGGTTGTAGATAGCAGAGCTCTTGGCAAAGAATGCAGGGATGGTCATGAAGATGGGCCCAAAGTCTGACCCCTGGTTGGTGAAGATGTAGAAAGCAACACTGGCATAGGGCACCCAGCAGATCAGGAAGGCAATGACCATGATGATGACCATGCGGGTCACTTCTTTTTCTGCCTTCTGGGTGGTGGCAGACTCTTGCTGCTGGGCAGCAGCCTGTGGGCAGAAGGGAATGGAAATGTGATGGAGCTGGGGAGGACTGCACTGACCCAGCTCCAGTTGGCAGGATGGACCTCAGCATCTGCCAGGCTGCACCTCGTGGGGTCAGGGCTTGGGCTAGCTGAGCTGCATGTCTGAAGTTTGCTGTTTCCCCCTTCATGGAGAGGCAGCCTGGCCCTGGGAACTCGTTTTGTCACCATCCTGGAGCCTGGTGTGAGCCCCTTCCCAGCCCTGGGAACGGGCATGGCCCTCAGCCCACCCCTGCTGGCAGGTACCCACCTCCTTGACAGTGCAGACCAGGTTCCCATAGCAGAAGAAAATTACAGTCAGTGGGATCATGAAGTGAACCACAAACATGTAGATGACAAAAGACTCATTGTTGACCTCTGGCTTCAGAGTGTAGTAGTCAATCCCACACGAGCACTGCATGCCCTCGGGAATGTACCTGTGGGCAAGCCAGGCAGGTCAGCACCCTGCAGAGCTGACTGGTGGGAAGCCACAGCCGAGCCACTGCCAGCCAGGATCCCAGCTCCAGCAGAGCAGAGCATCCTCCCTACCTGGACCAGCCAAAGAGCGGGGGGGCTGCGCAGGCCAAGGCCATGGCCCAGGAGAAGGCAACACCCATGATGGCGTGGGTCTCCCCAAAGCGGAAGTTGCTCATGGGCTTGCAGACCACTACATATCTTTCAATAGCCAGGACAACCAGCGACCAGAGAGCAATTTCACCTGCACCAGGGACAGAGAGGGATGGGGACACAAGGACTTTGAGCATCAGGAGGAGAAAATTGCACTGACACCAGCATGGAGCCTCCTCAGACTGCAGTTCTTGAGGAAGACGCCTAGCAGACAGAGAAATAAACCAAGCACAAGTGCAGAGGCAGCAGGAAGGTATGAAAAGACACCTCCTCACTGTGGTGCTGACCCACACTAACCACTCTGTGGTCCATGGCTGCATCCTGCCCTTCATCCAGGACAGCACCTGCACCTACAATCCTATGGACCCACTCTGGGAGGAAGCGGGTGCCCAGAATCCCAGGATTTCCCCTTGCTACTCACAGCTTCCCAGAAAACTTGTGCCACAAGGACCAAACCAGTAAAACAGCTGCCTGTGGCTGAAGGCTGAGCTGAGCAGAGGAGGGAATTTTTAAACACATGATTTTTATTTAACATCTGTTTCAGTCCAAGCCTGGCTGGCATGGGAAGGAGATCCAGCTTTGCTACCCTGCACCACCATGCACCACATTAGAGTCAGTGTCAGACTCAGCCCCACGACAGGAGGAACAAATTTGTCACCTCTCAAGTCAGAAAGCAAGCCAAGAAGATGTGCAAATCCAACAACAGCAAAATCTGCTACTGGTTGTTTTCATTGCTGCACTGTTATTCTCAGGCTACTGAGCAGGTGGCTACCAAAACAGGGTGAAAAAACATAGTGTCATTTGTCACTTTCTTCACCTACCACCCTGAAACACTGCAATTGCCCTGGCCCACAGCAAGAGCAGACCAAGGCCCTTCCAGATGCCATATTTCTCAAAGATCATCCCCCTCCTAAAATCTGCAGCAATTCCTTGCAGAAGATTTTTGAACATTTGGAAAACTTACCACCCAGTGTAGCAAAGAAGCCCTCGACGTAGCATCCTGTTACTCCAAAGACAAAGTACCCATTCATTGAGGTGTACATGGTGGTTGTGAAGCCTCCGAGGACCATGAAGAGGTTGGCGACCGCCAGGTTCAGCAGGATGTAGTTCAGAGGTGTCCGGAGCTTCTTGTGCTGGATGGTGACGTACAGTGTGAGGAAGTTGACGGGGAAGCCGAGCAGGATCAGCATGAACATGTAGGCAGCCAGTGCTGAGAACTTCCAGGGGTCAGCCAGGTAGTACTGGGGGTACTCAAAGGGGCTCCGCACCACCCCTGTCTTGTTGGACATGGGCACGTAGAAGTCTTGTCCTTCTGTGCCGTTCATGGCTGTGGTTTGTGAGGTGCTTTTTCCTCTGACTCACAGGTGGTCTTGTGAGCCTGGGGGGATCACTTCTCCTGCCACCTCTCAGCCTTCACCGTCACCCCGAGGAGAAGTGGCCATGCTCACCTCCACAAGGTGCCCCTTATAAAGTGCCCCTTGGGGTAAGCTCCAGGCACTGGTGTCAGCACAACCAGGGCTTACAGAATTATTAATCATAATCATCCAGGGCTAATTGGCTTTCCTGGGTAGGTATTAATGTGACACCTGTTTCTGGACCATGCTGTCATTGTTGGAGACCATGGCTCATGGTCATATAAAAGAGGTATCTCTGCACCACACCTTTCACTGGAGGGGCCCCACACCAGGCAGCAGCTGCCCTTGCACGTCTGTGATCTCCAGGGACCCACAGTCTGGGGTGGGCCCTGCATCCATGGCAGTCTCAGCACCCCACAATCCAGAGCTGTTCATCCATAGCTCATACTGCTGCTCCCCCACACTCAAAGGCCCCCTGTCCAGCCCTATGGACATTCAGGGGTGCATTGCCCATCCACGTGAAATGCCTCAGTTTTCCCAGAGAGGTACTGGATGGGATGTGTTACCACTGACTTGCCAGGCAGAGAGTGCCAAGGAAGGACACACACAGATTCAGCTCCTGCCCATGCTTTCTCAAGCCTCCTAGGCTGAGCTTTTGGCACTGGCCAACAAACAGAAGTTCCTCTTCATCCCCTGCTAACAGGAGCGGTTGCAGTTCAGAACGCTGCAACTGTGTGCTCAGGGGCTGCAGAGGGTGACTGGGGAGGTTTGAACACCACAGTGGAAGACCCTGCTGGCAGGTTTCCAGTTGTATCATTTGGGTTTGGTTTGGGTCATGACAATTGCATTGGTACTGCCCAATAAATAACAGTCCACCTATCCGGGACAGGCACCATTCTGCACTAGTGCTGAGAGGCTGCTGCACAAGGGCCCTGACAGCTCAGGCCAACACTCTATATGGTTGGCAGACATCTTTGGCCTCCCTAAAACCTTGTAGAATCTTCAGATTCCAAAGGGGAAACCACCACTGGAGCCTCCTATGTCCTCCGTGTCCTCTCTGCCTCCCCACTCAATGCACTCAATGCACAAATGCTCTTTGTGCCAGCCAGCAACTGAGTCAGACATTACCTTTGCTTAATCCTTCAGAGGAGTTGAGACAACACGTTCTGTTGTGCCCCTTGGCAGGAGACCAAGACCTGAGCACCTCTCCTCACTGTGGCCATGGGCTGAGTTGAGTGGTTGGTGCAGCAGAGGACTGGGGAACAAAGTGCCATTGAGCACAGGAGGATGTCCCAGAGCAGCTGGAGCTCACAGGCACAAGATGGACAGAAGTTCATGTCCTCTTGGCCTCTCTTCAGCCCTGGCCTGGTTTTTACCAGCGTTTCCCATGGGTTTGTTTAGCACATGCAAAAAGTTTAAAGACAAAAAACCTAAAGCTCCATGCTCCTGTTAAAGAGACCGGTCTGGAAAACTGTCCCTCTCCCCTAAGTGGAGAAGGCTTAGAGGAGCCAAAGTACTAGCACCATGGACAAAGGAGGCACAATCACCCCAGACAGTCCCAAAGGTCTTCCTCACATCAGGGTGAGAAGGTGATGCCTTCACACACTCTGCTCCCACATTAGGTCCCCCTCAATTAACTTTTCACATGTGTCACCAAGGCCCCGGGTAGTGACACTATCTAACTGCAAATGCAGCTGTTCACACTTGTACCTGGGCATACAAAAAGGATTAAAGATTTATTTTCCCAAAATACAAATATGCCACATTAAGCTCTGATGCAATAAGCCATTGCTGAGGTCAGCAGCTGCTGCTGCCCAGGGCTTAGGGCCTGGCGTGTGTCACCACTGGGGTACAGGAAGCAGTGATGGGGCAGATGGAAGAAAGCTGTTAGCCAAACACTAACAACAGCTTCAGACAAAAGCACCATGGTGGGACTTTCTTGTACGTCCAAAGACACATGATTATGGAATTTCCTGTGAGTTTCTATGGCATGGGGCAGTCTGGAATTAGAACAATATACGAGATGTTTCAAGTATTTTTTTGCCTGGAAAAGTTAAATACACTTTTCAAACCTAGGCTGTATTCACAATTGTTTAAAAAAAAGAAAAAAAACTTCCTTGCTACATCCACGTGGTCTGTGTCATGGCAAGCCCCATTTATTATTTCCATAATTCTTTATTCCCACCAGCTCTGCAAAGCCAGCTCAGTTCTGGGAGAATGAGCTGAATTCCATGCTGGCTCCCATCTCAAACAGCATTGTTTATCCATGTCGGTTGCAAAGTCTTCATTGCAAACAGTGACAGATGAGTCAAAAAACCAGACAAGTAGCAATTAGAACAGAATGTTTCTGAAGTGGTGAATTAAGCAGACTTGGTGTGGAACGACTAAGGGGCTTGGAAACCCTGCAGTGGCATTGCAGAGGGTCACTCTCAAGAGGAACTCAGGCAGACACAGAGACATCACAAGTGCCCAGTGCACAGTGCTGTTTACATGGTAGGCACTTTACCAGCACCAGCAGCCTCAGCCAGTAGCTGCAGAAAGGAAAGCAGAACATCATTTCCCACTCACAACAAAGGGAGGCTGTGACAGACGGGATGTCACAACAACAATAGAGCTCATGGTAACATGGGCACAATTTACACTGGATTGAAATCAAGAGACCTTGTCACTTCCCAGCTCAAACCCAGCCCAGCTGGCTACCCATGCAAATTTTCTTGCTGCTGGAGAATTCCTTGGTGACCATCCTCAAGAGATTCAGCTACCTGCACCATGACGGTGAGCAGGATCTGGCTGGGATAGAGTTAACTTGCCTCACAGCAGTCATGTAGTGCTGTGTTTTGGATCTGTGTCCAAATCAGAGTCAGTGACACAGACACAGCTCCGTAGCGCTCCCATAGCTCTGGGGTTTCCTTTTCTCAGCTGTCTCACCAGCAATAGGCCAGAGGTGGGCAAGAAGCAGGGAGGTAACAGAGCTGGGACAGCTGGCCAAAGGGGTATTCCACACCAGATGAAGATCTGCTCAGAAATAGAAGCTTAGGGAAAGAAGGAAGAAGGGAGGGTGCTGTGTTTGTGGTGTTTGCCTTCCCGTTCCTCATGCCAAGGCCCTGCTCCCCAGAAAGTCAGCTGGACATCTGCCTGCCACTAGGAAGCAGTCAATAAACAGCTTTGCTCTGCTCACCTGCACAGCTCTGCTCCAGTTATTGCACTGTCTGTATCACCACCCATCAGCTTCTTTCTTTTGCTCCTCTGCAGGGACTCCTAAGTCCTGCAGGGAATCAGGAGTGAGCACACTACTGCATAGGGACCAGCTGCTGCCCGGGGCTGACACACTGTGTCTGGCCAAGCAGCAAAACCACTAAAATTCCCTCCCTCATGGCAAACCACCATCTGACTGAACCCCCAGCTGCTCTGGCGATCCTGCCCAGCACCCTGACCTCTTTACAAGTGTGCAGGTGTGCTCGGCTCAGCACCCCAGGCCAGTGGTGTTCCTTCCATTAGTGGCAAACAGGCTGATGCTGCCAGGAGTACCCACAGGGCAGAGGCAGTGCAGGTACTCGTGTCTGGGCAGCCTGGTTAAACACATACTGCTGTGCACAACCTGGAACTTTGGATTTTCACGAGGGTGAATTCTACACAGATTAAAAACTTCACCCCTTCCCTCCAGTGAGTCTGGCTGTGAGCGATGGTCCTTGAAGCCACACTCAGTGTAACTTAAAGTCATACTTTAAGAACTGTCAACTCTTGTGCTGTTCTTGTCTATACGGAATAAAAAGAAAAAAAATGCAAGCTCGGAAGAACCAGGATCATGTCAAATGCCATGACAAAGAGTAGTGAAAAACAGACCCGTTTATTTGAAGATCTATCAATAATGGGTACATATTAAGGAGGACATCAAGTTCCAACAGAAGTTGGAGTAGAAATAACAATTACTTCAAAGATGAATGCGACCCCAGAAACCCCTAGAAACATGCCAGTAAAACCCTGTGGCATCACAGCTGGTTGCCTGGAAATGTAGAGGAAGTTCACAAACAACAGATATTTTAATTTAAAAAAAATAGTTATATTTCTTCAACTCAGTTCCACTTCTATGTACAAACTGGAACTAGATGACAACTAAATTATTTGGAAAACTCTGTGAATCTAAGAAGTGTCCTGCCAAGCCAAGGGGGAAGTCTGTCAGCTGAAGTATAAGACTGTTTTTCTTCATTGGTTTGAGTCATCTATTCTCCGTCGACAGAATGGGCAACAATTATGCTGAAGTATGAGAAGCTCATAGTCTTCTGTGTGAAACATCTGTTAATCAGGAACAGATTTAGGGACAAGTTAGCCTGTGACTTGCTCAAAGAAAACTCAAACTGGGCTCAAGGGTTTCTCTATGACACAGACACGCAGTTACATTCCAACAGAACTGTTCCTCTTAACTTCCAACTGCTTGAGAGCACCATACCCTGGAATACAGCAGCAAGCATGTCAGAGACCACTGCCAATGCTACTGAAGAGACACAAACCCAGTCATTACTTTGCAGAAGGAAGGACAAAAATAAGCAAATATGACTGAAGTCCAGTATTTCAAAAATATTCTGAGAGGGAAGGAGAGGGAAAGGGACTGAACCACAAGCTAGTATGCTTACTGACTGATTTTCCCTGATAGGTCAGGCTGAAAGTCAGAGAGAAAGAGCAAAATGAAATAAATACAAATCAGCATTTGTTGTTTAGCCAAGGTTTGCTCAAGAGGATCTGCCTTGCTGTCACTACAACTTCTCAAATTCAGCTACCTCAAAGTTTTCTCTGTGGATTACACAGCCCTGCTTTTGGTTTTCATTGCCTTCTCTGCCTCTGCAAATTCAGGAATTTGTTGAATACCTTTTTAAAGTATGAGGTTCCAATGACTAGAATTTTTTCGGCCGCAGGGTTCTCCATAGGGTTCTTGGGGGGGGGTTCTAAACCCGTCCATGAAAGCACTACCTGAAAACATGAGGGGCAGATGGTAATGGAGGCATCTGGCAGGAGGGAGCGGTAGTACTGCCAGCGCAAGGGCTTGGGCCAGCGTCTGATCAGGACATCCCTCCGGCTCATCGACTGGAGAACAGCACGATTCACCACCACTGGAACAAATTCTGAGCCTCCTTGCTGCAGGGGAGCAAGTTGAGAAAGAATCACTGTTACCAGCTGCAAAGGCCTTCAAGGTTTAATAAGAGGCAAAGTGTCAGTTTTATCGATACCTTCAGCAACAGCAGCACCCAGCCACATCTCTAACTTGGTTTCAGTGAACTTCCATTGTTCATTTTAACACAACTCCTTGTAAATAACACCCACGCACAGTTTGTATTAAAATCTCACTAATGACTGGTTTAGGTATACTGACTAGACTGAGAAACACTCTGGGGGACAGCACAACTGTATCATTTTATGATGATAAAACCCAGTTCCAGGAATGTTTACTTTAAGATCTTTGTTGTATTGTGGGTTTTTTTGAGTGTGGTTTCAGGGGTTCTTTGGGGTTAGGTTTTTTTTAAGTGGTAAATCCATTTCCCTCTCAAGTTCCACCCCTCTCTTTAAGGCCCTTCCTTTGTATCTCTCTTGTGGTAGCCCTTGTAACACATTCACCAGAAGAGCAGCTTGGACTAGAAGTTAGAAGTTTGTATTTTTTACTGTTGGTAGGTAGAAAGAACTGGAAGATGCAGGTAAGGCTCTTACCTCAAAGCTTAGCTTTGCTGTAAAGGGATCATCTTCAATGATATCTGTATTGTCATCAAGCCTCAAAGTCTGTGCATCTAGATGTGTTTCTTATGGAAAAAAGTGTTCTGTAAAATTAGCTGCCCTCAGAGTAGTTGGCACTCAGAGGATAAACATGGAGCATGCCAGCAGGACAGGTACCCTTGCTGCTGCAGAGGGTCAGGGTGCTCCCACAGGCTGCAGTGCTGGGTTCTTATGGGAAGCACTAGAGAAAGGCTTGCTGTGATTCACAGCTACGAGGGAATGGCAAACCTGACCACAACCCAGCATGACCTCATCTGCCTTCTTTCCCTCTCTGCCCCTTCTGACCAACAACAAAGAGCAAATGAAGCAACCTAAGTAAATCACATTTGCAGCAGCTTTAGTCCCAGATTGTGTTTTCTTGTGTGTTCCTTTACACCCAATGTTACATTGCCCCCAAATCAACTGGGAGCTTGGGATGTCAAAGCATTACAAACCAGATTCCAGCAGGAATAGTTAGGAAGAAAGTCCATGCTGGTTTCTCTTGGCTAAGAGAAGGCAGCCTCTGAAGCAAGCTGGTTACTTAAAGTTAATAACACACTTCATAGTCTCCCTGTTCTTTACAGAAGGCAGTTAAAACAGAAGAGGAAAAGCATAGCATTCCATTGGCAAAAAAAAATAATTTACAAGACTAGAAACAAATTTTCCTGATTAAATAGCTTAATGAATATATTAGGTTCAGTTAAAACACCACTTTCATTGTTAAACTTGAAAAGGAAACACAATGGAATTGTACTCACATCAGTCACATGAATAAAGAAAATATTAAACCTAAGAGGGGAGAAATTTTTCAAAATTGTTGCTTTTTTTCCCTAAGGACTGGAAATCAATTTTAATCAAAAGGATACGGTCACTCATCATCTCTTGCCACTTATTCTCTTTTTTATTTGATCTTGGAGCTTCAAGATCAATGAGAGCTACAGCTTCTTCATCTGTGATGCCATCTTCCAGATAGAACTCGACTAGATGCAGCACTTCTAAAGGGGTGTGAGAAGGAAAGAGCATTTGGCCTGCAAAACTCAGCAAATGCCTCTGAGAGGATACTGTGCCCCTTAAAAAATGAACAATCTGACTTCTACAGTGTGCTGTTAGGCCCTTGTGTTCTCATAGAGCACCTTAAATAAAGCAGTCCCAGAACCCCTCAACCCCTCACAGATTGCATTTGTGTTAATGAAACACTTTATACTTTATATATATTCAGTGTCTGGTAACAAAGCAATGCCCTGCTGCTGCTGCTACCTTGCAATGAAATCCTGGGACAAGAGGCAGCCACTTAGTGAATGCTAACATGAAAAGGAAATATTTGTTTGTCCTAACAACACTGTGGAGAGAGGAAATGAAGTACTGACCTACTGCTCTGTTCAGTTAACATTTATCTGCTTTGGCTGTGAAAAGCACAACCCAGTGTGGTATTGTAACCCACCGTAGGAGGAAGCGGAGAAGACAAAAGGCTGCCTGCAGTTAATGCAGACATTCCCCAAGTTATTTAGCAGAGGGTTGTTGGTAGAGCACCTGTAACACAAGGGCACAAGCTCCTGCAAAGACACATACAAAGCACAGTAATCGTAGACAGATCAGCACATCCTCAGCTCTTTGTTTTCAATTAAGTATGGGCTCCCTGGGTTTACACCACTGACATTACATCAGCACTAATCTGGAGAAGTACTGCTGTGAAATCAGATCCTTCAACATCTGAAAATGCTTTCCCCTTTTAATAAAATGGCAGTTTTCACATTAAAATAGCTGTCTTCACCATTCTAAAAATTAGATTTTCACCTTGCCTTTGCAGTAACAAGCAGAATTCTGCATCAAACACACAGTGGTAAAATATTTCGAAGAGATGGTTACTGAAGCAAAGTTTCTTGCTCTAAGGGTTGGTCAAACTCAAGTTCTCCAATTAATTCACCTCTCTTCAAGAGCAGTTATTTTAGGCAGTTCTTAAGATTGTGCTTCCATTATTTCAGGTGCCCAGGTGCATGTTCACTTGCACAATACAATTTATTTTTAGTGAGTATTCCATGAGACATGGCTTTATAGAGCACTGCACAAAGTCAGACTTCAGTTAAAGAAGAGAAGGCGTTAAAATAAGACTCAAGGAAGGCAGGTCATTCAAGGGATAGGGGGAGGAGGGAAGGAGTGCTAGAAGTGGGACAAAAGAAAGTGACCTCCAGCTGCAGAGAGAGACAGACTGTGGAGTAATTGCATGTGGATCAGAGAAAAAGGCTTGAAAGAATTAATAGGCAGAGAGGAAGGTAGAGGCAAGACAGGAGAGGGTGGATGGAAGCTGCCTGTAAAGAAAGGACTGATTTTAATTTGTTCTCGGGAACAAAAGAAGTCTGACCTGAAGAATAACAATAAAAGGACTGTGTTTCCAGCAGCAATGTAATTACATCACAGAGTTATGCATAATGTATTTCAGATTCTTTTGTGCATACAGCAACTCAGATTCTTGGATCAGGCCAAATATTAATGATTAACACAAAACACGTTACAACTTACCTCACTGTCATGGAATGGCTTGGATCGGATCGTCAGGCTGCCCAGCTCGATTGATTTCTGGAACCTGGCTGGGATCTGCAGTCCCTGCAACTTGTCATAGGCATGACGAGCCAGTTTATATGCACCAAGAGCTTTACTCTGTTTTGCCAGGGCAAATAATGTTTTGCTATAATTTAATTAAGGAAGAAAAATACATACGGCATTTAGGGAGAAATGCAATACTCTTTCTAATCAAGAGAATTTGTGCTATGAAGCATATCCAACACCAGCACTTTAAACAGGCTTTAACAAAAGAATCAACTCCATTTAAAAACAAGTGTGAAAGGACTATCAAAATGTCTGTGGGCAATTATTGGCAAGGTAAGGAACTGACCCTATACAACATAGCTTTGGTTAAATGTTCTGAATCCCTGTACCAAATTTGAATGGATTTTCCTCCAGACAAAAAAAAAAATAAAATCTTACGCCACCAGCAGCTCACTGACACCAACTAAATACACCTAATCTGACCAAAAATAAAGCCTAAACTCTGGGTCACTGACCAAGGTTGCCTTTGCCTTTCATTGGTGTATAACAACAACTGCTGTTTAGAAAGTAGCTTATGAAGCACTCTATAAAGAAGCAACAGGCACTAAAAAAGCTGTGCAAACATTAGCCTGACAGACACTACACAGCCTCCTGTGAAGGAAAAGCTCCTGGTTTCCCCTCTCCTGCCTCAGTTCAGTCTCCATGCAAAAACACTGTCAAGATTCAGACCCAACACCCTGTTGCAGTGACTGGTATCCTAGAACTTGCTTCCTGACAAAGGTGATAGACCAGGTTGGGTGGGTGGTTTTCAGA
Organism: Heliangelus exortis; assembly: GCF_036169615.1. Lineage (NCBI taxonomy): Eukaryota > Metazoa > Chordata > Aves > Apodiformes > Trochilidae > Heliangelus > Heliangelus exortis. The sequence continues at coordinate 20,951,421 of NC_092433.1, read as the reverse complement.
ATGACATGACAGTTATTTGTACAGCTCTACAACACTACTAAAAAAAAAAAAGAATGAAACATTCAATGGTTCGAAGATGCTGATTATTTCCTTAGGGAGAAAAGTCAGCTTACTCTAACTACAACCAACAGCTGAAACTGAAGATATCCAAGACAACCCACAGGAGACCTCTGCATTGTGAATTAACATCAATAATCAATTATTACTTTAAAGTATCTCACAAGATTATTTCTGGATTTTGAACTGTATTGAAAGGATACACTTTTGAGATCCCCAAAGGAGTCTCCTTTGTTAAGCTGTGAAGCAGGAACCTGGAAATATTGAAGAGGGTTTCGGGCAAGTGGGAACTGAAAGGCTCCTCCTGCAGTATTAAAAACAGACATGGATTTCTAAGCTGGAAAACCAAGAGCTCAGACCTCTGAGCAACACAGCACCAGGCATCTCAGAGACGAAGAAACTGTTTCTTTCACACAGCTGTAAAAAGAAGAGGTGCTGACAGAATATAGCAAGCAGATTTTGCATGTCTTTACCACTGAAGCTCGTGGCTTTCACATGCAGAGAGAAAGAGATCCATGTAGCTCAAACAGAATCTTTACCAGACTCTGAGGGCAGCCTGGTCATAGCAGGTAGCCTTCTTTTGGTCAAGAGGACAGATCAAAGCTTCTCAAACATCTGACAAGAGATACTTTCACCAAGAGTGGCAGCAACATTACTATGACTGCTGGGAGTAGCAGGAGCTCCTCACTCATGACTGCCTATCACACACACATCACAACTGACACATGTACCCTAGGGAATAATCCCTCAGCCAGAGTGCCTTCTTCTGTTCAATCTTGCTTTCCCTAGATTAAAAGAAAAGATGACTGCAGCCTGTGTAGGACCAGAGGGTCAGGTCACTGTGGAACCAAACTATATAACCAGAAGAAAAGGGCTGGGGGTGGGAAGTCAGTCACAGTCCTAACTTCTGCTCATACTGAGACAAGAATAGATCTGCTAAAACTGCACTGCAGCTGTTAGGAACTAAGACAACAAAAGTTCTTGTACAGTACAGCAGAAGGTTGTATAATAAAACAAAGTTAAAGAAACAAAGTTACTACACAGTATCACTAATCTACACTCTAACTGCCTGAAGAGTTATTAATTATTCCCCATTATTTCTGGACTCCCAAAAGAAAAATGCTCAGAAAACAAACACAACTTCTGAAGTATCTTACAGTGTATCTGTGAATGGAGTGATAGACATGGTAAACTTCTGCCAAATGCTGGAAGTGATGAAACTTCTGTAACATTTCAGTCTTCTGCTCTTCATTCTCTGCGGGAGGCAAAAGTTTCAGTGGAAGTTTCCAAGATGAGTCTGTGAGACTCAGCTGGAAGAAAGCAGCATGTTATGACTTCAGCTCCAGCACTTCCAAGAGAGATGTGCTCAGGTGTGTCCCACCTACCCGTGCAAACCACACAATATATAGACTTGCCATCTTTCTGAGCAAATTACTGGTTCAAATCAAGCATGATAAAACACAAGAGTTAAGGCAATGGTTTAACTTAGCTATAGCTTAGTTAGAGGCAGAAAACAGTAGGTGTGCATGACTAGAAAACTCATCCTTAACTTCAGAGTTTACAAATAAAATTAATTTTGAAATATTTGTTTGATAAATACTAAATATACTATTAACTGGAAAAGATTGCATCTCTATAAAATACCTGAGGGCTATCAGGTCAGCTTTATCATGCATCAGCTGAATTTAAAAAAAACCCAAAAGGCAGAAGGCAGTATTAGCAATCTTTTGTATTAATTATTACTAAATTGCACCAATTAAACTACTGGCTACACCTCTCTGACAGTGAAATACATTCTAAAGACAAGATAGATGATGGCTAATAAATGACCAGTTTTCTCTCTATTGGCAGAAACAATTTATAAAGTACCTCTCCAATCTATGTTCAAATACTAGATGTATCTTACCCTCCAAGATAATTCTTTCCTTCACTAGCACTTCAACCCTCCAGTCACTTCCCTAGTCCAAGTGTGCTGTGGGAAGGTACATGAGGATACATGGTCCCAGGAGACACAATGTTGATTCTAGTCAGATTTCAAAAGGAGGCCTGTGCACACTGATGTTGCTGGTTTGCTTGTTTACTTTAAATAAGCACATGGGAAAAAGAGGGGGACTACAAAAATAGCACAAGCCAGAGTTACCCACAGCACTAAAAACAAAACCACAAAGAGTGAAGCAGATGCAGCAATGCTATCACAATTCAGTAATTGTCTACATGCATAGGAAGGTAACAAATACAAACTTCCTTTCAGTTCCTTACCTTGGGCTATATCTAAACACTGCATGGAAAGCATCCAGTAATAATAGGCTGCATCATTAAACCTGCTTTCAGCCACAGCATTGTGTGTTAGCTGCTCCAGCACTCTCACAGCTTCACTCTGCCTGCCAGCCTTGTGAAACGCTGCAGAGAAAGGCAAAACAAAGAGGATTTTACAGTGCGATTATATCAATTAACTGAAATTAATGTTTTTAAATTAAGAACAGTCTATTCAGCCAGTATCAAACAGCCTATCCGGGGCAGGATAAAAAGGATTACACACTGGTATTTTTCTTCTTGAAAGCAGCGACACTAATAGAACATGAGAAGCATCTGTAGGCATTTTGTGGCTTTTGCACTGTCTCAGCAGCCCTTGTGCTCACAGATTTTGTACAGCTCTGGCTGCTTTTTCTTTATATATAGAAAAGAGCAGAAATCTTTTGATGATGAGATCTCAACACAAACAATGGCAATCTCCAAACACTGCAAGACACAACTTCAATCAAAAGTACAGTAAATAAATGTTTGAAGTTACTGCTCTGACTCGCAATCCTTAAGATTTTGAAGGACAGCCATATTTCCTGTGTCTTTCTACTGTCTATTAACAGCTTGTCTTTATTTGATGCTCAGGATAAAGCAAGATCCTGAATTCTCACTTGGTAAACACATACTGGCAAACAGAGTCTTCATACAGGATAATGGGGATGGGGGGAGACCAACCCCAAAGGGAGGCCCCCTGCCTCAGCCAGCTCAGACACAACCAAACCCTCACAGCCACTTCAGGGCACTGCCATTTGCTGATTCCCAGCAGCACAGAGCTCTGCGGCGCCAAGAAGGAACAATGCAGCTACATCCACAGAGCACAACTCACCAAACCCCCTAAAACCAGGTGCTGCAAGGTTTGGTGCTGACAACACCTTGTGGAGACAGATCACACCTGGCACGCCACCAGCTTGGCCCTTCCACAGTTACAGACTTGGATCTGAGCTGGCTCCAGAACCAGCAGATGCCACTGCCACATGGAGCTGCACCTGAGGAAAGGAACTGAACTAAAAACGTGCTGGCTCCACATGCAGCAGCTTCAACATCTCCTTGTCCCTGGAACGGTTTGGGAATTAAATTTTGAAGCTTGTGTACATGATGGAAGGTTGACAGCTCTCCTTAAAGGCAATTTTTATGGGACTAAAAAAAATAAATGAAAATTCTTAAAGGAACAGGAAAATTTTACTTGTACAAACAGAAGGAAAAAGTGTTTCCCACTCAGGATTGTAAGGCGGATGCCACTTTTTTCATTCTACTGTGATAAAAATGTCAATTAATAAAATAAAAATATTTTCAATTCAGATTATATGCCAAATACTGTTGCTACTTGCCACAATAAGATAGGCTAATGTGATGGAAAATCTGGACCTGTATTTAGATGCCATAATTTTTGAGAGATTCATCACATTTTCTTATCAAATAAGGAGAGTCCCCGATACTTTAAGATCAGTATGAAAACACAGATTCTATTTGGTTTTGAATCCCACTGATAAGCATCTGTCCAGGACAGAGACTGTACAGTTTGGAAAAAAAAGTTTGAAAAAGCATGGAGTAAATTTTGTGTGAGCAGTGATCTGTCAGGGACATTCTTACCTTTCTGAGCCTCTTCAAATCTATCATTCTCTGCCAGCCACTGAGCATAAGGAACATAGACATCATCTTTGAATTCAGGATGCTTTTCACTCAAAGCAAATGCCTAAGGTAAATTAAAAAATCATGTTTAGAAAACTGCATGGTTCAAACAGTTAAAAGGCTTAGAATATCCCACAGGGCCAATCCCTTAGCTTTAAGTAAATTCACAATAAAAATATATAAATGGAATAAAGAGTGTAATCCATATTTTCTCCAGTATGAAATTAATGTATTTTAAAATAAAAAGCAACCAACAACAAAAGAAGAGAAGCTAAGCATAGTAACAATCTGGTTATTGAAAGAAGGAATTGTGAAAGCTATTATCTAGGAAATTTAGCATATTCCACAGCAAGAGACAAAAATATTATTATTACTGAATACATCTTCTAGAGAAATTGAAGTAAATATATATAAATGCAGTTTAGAAAGAACTAAGTCTGCAGCCTTCCAAAGCACCCATGTAAGTGGGGGAAGGGGGTGTCCACTGCAGCAGTGCTTTGAAAATGCTCCTATCAAAACCTTAATGTGAAGAAACAAGAGCAAAATTAATGATGACCCCGATGTGAAGTGGGTGGTACTGGCAGACCCATGTTTTTATGGGAAAGCCCAGTGAAGTCAGAACTTTACCTCATCAGAAGCACAAATCCAGTTCTAGAGCTGGGCCTGCCCTAATCCAGCACACATTCACCAGATCTATGTTACGTGTATAGTATTTTCACTCAGGTATGTCCAAATAACAAATCCTACCGTTCAAAACAGAATTTGCCATGATTTAAATACTGTTTTATTCTTTCTGATAGACTAGAAGCATCCCCTGGATTACAGTAGGAAGTGGGCAGCTATAATTCAACAAAGGTGCTCAGAAGTAAGACCAAGAAATTAAAAATACCAACAAACCAAAACCAGCCAAAACCACAAAACCCCAAACAAACCAAAACCACCACCAAGCAAACTCTGAGCATACAGAATCCTCCCTCCCCACCCCTCTCTTCATGACAGCTGGGGTCAGCCAGGCATTTATCTCCCTTTCTTGCACCCAGAGACAGTAAGAAGTGGTTTTAAACAAAGAAATCAAGGGCACGCTTACTTCTTCCCAGCGATGAGTCTCCACATGGAGATGAACCAATGCTTCCAGGTCACCAATCTTCATGTAGGTTTCTGCTGCATAGCCAGGGTTATCAAGTTTCTTAAAATAGAAGGCACACTTTGACAAAGGCTCACGCTCAGCTTTATCCAGTTTCCGAGCAATTTCAATTAGCCTGGAGCCAGTAAAGAGAAGCCAGATGTTTCAAGTTTCACCTTGCTGTTTTGCCTTCTGTTTAATTATTTTAATAAGTTCACTTCTTATCAGTTATTATTGAACAAATATCACCATAGTGCTATTTAAAGTCTTCAATTCCTAATTCCTTTTGTTTTCCTTTTTGCCACATAGCAAAACTGAGGCAAGGGAAGGCTGAGTGACCTGTCCAAGATCTTACAGCAACTCTGCAAACAAACCAAAGTGTCACCTATTGCAAATCAAGGAGAATCATACCAATGACAGAAGGAACTCCATAATTTTTAAGGATCCTGTGCTCCAGCTGTCTTCTCTACCCGCTTAGATTATTATATTCATCAGCTTAAAACAACAGAAACTGGCTATCACATCTAAGCACTGCTGTAATGATTACTCTAAGTTTAAGCATGCATGTTTTAAAAGACAGTCTCATACTAGGGATGAACACATTCATTCTCTTCACTGTTGGAATGCATTTGTTTTTATGTATTTATGTCCCTACCCTCTAAACGTATGTAACTTTTAAAACATTTTTAGTTGTAGATGTGCTTCAAATAAGCAATTTGATATAAACAAAAAAAGCACATATCAAACAAGCTTTGTCTTATTTTAACACTAGGCAGAATGCATAATAAATCATTTGAGTTTTCATCATATATTATCTCCAAGATGTAAGTAAAACCTACTTATGAACCCAGCCATGGTCTCCACTGATTTCTATGGCCTTCATGTGCTCTCCTGCAGAGAGGTACATCTCCACTGCTGCCCTTGGCTCATTGATATTCTTGGCCCAATCTGCTTGTTTTTTTATTAGCATCTTTGTGCCTTTGGGGTCTCCAGATCCCAGAAAATCCTGAAATAGAGCAATACAAAAGCTTGCGTTACCTTCTGGTCACAAACATTGTTAAAATCCAAATTCTAAAATACATTAAAGCTTTTTAAGTGAATATTATGAATCCTGTCCTGGTCTGGGCCAGGATAGAGCTAATTTTCTGTCTTGTAATTTTGCTTTCAGCTAAGTGTCTCATAAGTAGCTGCACTTGCTGAAATTAACAGCAAGTTTCTCAGTCAGTGTCTGCTTCTAGGACTGATAACACTCAATGTTTATAGTTATGGCTGGAGAATGGTGTGCAGAGCCAAGGGCACTGCTCAGCTCTGGGGAACATCTTGTGCTGAGGGAAGAAAAAATGAGTGAAGAGGTCACCTGCAAAGGCTCCTTTAGGGGGGAGTGAACAAGATAAATGATCAAAAGTGACCAGAGTATTCCATCCCATACACGTCATACTCAGTATAAATTTGAGGGATCACAAAGATCAAACCCTTCCCTTCCTTTTTCACCTGTCCCTGTTTGCTTCAGCATCCTGGGAGATTCCCTCTGTTCCTCTGCCTGTGCTCCTCATCTGTGCCAGCCTGGATCTCTGTGTTCCTGCCTCCAGTTCCCAACTGACCCCAGGAGTCCAGCCTGGACTTTCCCAGGGCTGCCCTGCACCCTCAGTGGTGATGTGAGAATTATTGGGGGAAAAGAAGAAGGAACCTGGTATGGTTTTTTCTGTATATTTGTATATATTTAATGAAGCAGTAACGATAGAAAAGAAAAAATTATTGAAGTTGTATAGTTTAGTTCCCAACCCATCAATCTGTCTCCCTTATTCTCTCTCCTTTCTTTATCAGGGAGGGTAATAGAGAGAATCTGTTATGGGGTTATTGCTTGCCCAGCGTTAAACCCTGACAATCCTAAGGAAATAAATACTGCATATGGAGCAACATGAACTGATCCACCCTTCAACAACCAACCATCATGGCCCAGTGCCTGGCAGGAAACAAGGACAATTCTCCCATTTAGAGTTTTCAATTAAAAAAAAAAGTAAAAAAAAAAAAAAAAAAAAAAAAAAAAAAAAAAAAAAGTCCTGGGAGAGCCAGGAGAAGGACGATACAAGTGCTTTGGAGATAATAACTATGCCCTCCCTTCATCTCTTGGAAAGCTTGTTCTCTGTTTAGTCTCTTTAAGTGGATACAAATCATGACTCTTTCTTGCTTTTCAGGAACAATGTAGTACTAATCCCAAAAACTGTAAACAGATCAATTCCAAGTTTCTGATTTTCTTTTCCAAGCCAAGAAGATATGGTTTCATTCTCAGAGCTTAGGCAGCCCCAAACCCATGCCACCTTAACACTAGTATAGCCACTTAACCAAGGTAGCATCATGATGTCCAACCACAACTTGGTTAAAGGCTGAAATTTGGTTTCCTGCAGAGACATTTGGCAAATATAATACAATATATCAAAGAGGTTCTTTTATAAGGATGGAATGACAGGTGCTCAGGAGTGAGAGTGACTCTGAACTACTGGTTGGACTCTGCAAGGAATGCATACACCAAGCCTGGCTGCTGTGATGATGACCATTTTGGAAATATTTCTAATAGTTTGTTCAGCTTCTTCTGCCAATACCAAAGCACTGGCACCATATGGCTCACATCTGTTGAAATCAGTTGCCAGGACAAAAAAAAAAAAAAGTACTTCAACACCAGAAGATGGATTAGGGGCAATTTTCTCTGTTAAACAGAACAGGCTACTGTCCATTAAAACAGCTTCTATCAAATGAAAAATTAGAATATATTAGAAAAGGAAAGGTGACAGGAGAGGGAGGGAAAATACTTCCATCTCATTGAGCCTTAAAAAAAAAAAACAAAAAAACCCAAAAAACAGACAAAAAAAGAAGAAAAACACATCACAAAAAGCACCTACACAAGAGAGCTGCTCCTCTACCCCAGTTCATCAGTTTCTCTGAGGCAGCCAGTAGACAGGTACAGACTGTGCTCATCTCTAGGTCAGGCTTTGACTGAGCTCCACATAGGATTTTGCTCTATCAATACCCACAACACATCCCTGATCCCAGTGAATAACTTCAGAGCTGTAATGACAACCCTTGACTTTGAAAAACGGAGGCAAATGAATCAAGTTGAACAGTATCTTTGACACAACTTGGTTTTCAGCTTAAGACACCAAAATAAGCCCCAAATCAAAAGCTCAGTTTCTCACAGCATATAGAGGTTTTTGTGAGTTCTCAGGGTGCTGTGATCTGGTCCTGTGATAACAAAGCTACCACCGGATATCAAAGGACATCCTGCCCTCTGCCTCCAGCCTGCACCTCTGGCCAGGGCTAATCAAAGTCAAGCACAATAAATCAGGCTCTGTAAGGGCCCCTTTGTGTAATTCTGGCAGCGTTAAAACAACAACAAAATCAACATCAAAACACCTCACCTCCCACACGTATCTTTCCTTAGAAAAATAACTGGCAAACAAGGGAGTTTTACATATGCTTCCATGTATTGTGCATCCCCTGCAGAAGAAACTTCCTTCATGTGCTGGAAGTACCTTCCATTTCCTCTGCATGGAGTTACTCTCAAGGACAGGAGACACAAGAGCTTTTGCTGGCTGCTAGTTAAATATAGATATGACTAAGGCCAAGAATTAAAATATTCTTATGAGGACTTATGGGAAAATATTCATCTATGAATTACATTTATGTTCAAAAGCAGCCAAAACACTGAAGCTAACAAAGACTCACCAGCCAAAAATAGTGGAAGTCAGACTTACATCAGCAAAGCCCCAAAGTATTTATACAAAGCTCGTGGAAGAAAATGATCTCTCTGTAGCACAGTTTGTGGAATCTATGCTAAAACAGTTTATATGCATGTCATGGAAAAGCCTTTGTCTGGTATTGGGCATTTAGGGCTCCAGTGAGTGATGAATGAGACTGAACAGTGCATGCATTCTCAGGGATTTTGATAAGAAAACACCATAGAAGACTTAAAAGCCAAGTAATGTTCTCTTATCACCATATAAAACCTGCACTTTTTAGAACTACACTCAAATTGTTCTACATGGAAACAGTTATATTGGTATCTCTGCATTTATGTACTCAGTAACAAACTGTTACCTTTGCATAGTCAAACATACGTAAATCAGAGTACATCTCCAGAGCTAGGTTTTCCTGTCCACTCTTTTTGTACAGCCTTGCTGCCTCATGGAATTTTCCCTGGTAGGCATAAACATCTGCTAGAAACAGATCATTGTTGCTCTCTCCATGCTTCTTCCGCTCCTGGAAAAAAACCCAGAGAGAGAGATACAGGAAATCTAAATTATGAGGACTTAGGTGAGAAATGGCCAACGAAGAATTAGATTTTCAGGCTTAATATTAACTGTTACTAAAAACCTGTAACAAGATATGATAATTATGCCTCTCTTACATTTCTGGTGAATCTATAATTAAAGGATTAAATTCCTTCTTAATTAAAATTAGAAAGAGTAAAATTAAATGTCACTGTACAAACCAAAGTGATGAAAAATCCCTCCTCTTGGTTTCACACAGGAAAATTAACACATGCTATCATTATGCTATGCTAGTTTAAAAAAAGGCATCTGATGAGTTCCTTATTTTCTCTGGTAGAAACTCACTGGCATATAATTTGGCTAAATTAACAATATGTGTGTGGGGGCTGACAAGCATGAAAAGAATTGGTAGCAATAAGCAGATTCAAAAGGTATGGTAACCTGCCTCTGAATAAAGCCAGCATCATCTCAGTGTCCCCACAGGCAAGAGCTCCTGATTTCAGGAGCACACAGACTCAGTTCTCTGCTGCCAAAGGAGATGCAGCCCTCACTCCTCTGGGTGACACTTCCCAACTAGGCTGACACTGCACTGGTGTTGAAAGTTCCTTTTAAAAACTTGGTTAAAAGAAAAATCAGAGGAGCTGTTGCATCATTTTTTAAAGCCTTCACAAATCCTGCCAGATAGAGATCTGGCAGTTAGATTTCCTGTTGTCATCAATTAGAAAAAAAGATGTGTCCTCATGGAAAGAAAACCAGCATATTCATGGAGATGTGAGCTCAGCTGCACCCTTACAAGCCTGAAAAGGAACCCAACACACCACAAGCAAGAGCAAGCAGTGATGTACAACTCTCACTTTAGAAGAAGCATCTTCAATAAATCTGAAAGTAAGTTTATACCTATTTAAAAAGGGTATCTTTCTCATTAAAGAGAATTTAACATGACAATCTTAGAATATCCTCAAGAGATGCAGATCTGGAGAAGCAGATGTGGAAAAGAAAGAGGTTCCTAACACAGAACTTTTGTCCCAAGTTTAGACACCAAGAAAGTTAACTGCAGCCAAATAGAGTTTTGACAGAATCAGGACAGCTCTGCAGAAATGGAAGAGGAGGAATGGATTCTTTCAGAGAAGGTGAAAATCTAAGTGTGAGAAAGAGGAATTCCATTTATGCCATCTCAACACAGATCTTTAAACCAAGCATTATCATGCAGTTTTTGTAGAAGGACAAGGGTGATATCATGTCATTTAATGTGCCCATGACAGACAGTTATTGTCTAGTGAAATGCTACCAAGAAGTGTGAAAAGAACTAGTGATTAGAGCACAGTATGGAAGCACAGAATCCCAGTTGTCACAGACTTGTCATGAGACCCTGAGTTTGTCATTTTATTTCTCTGGGCCTGTTTCTGGCTCCAAAAAGAAGAGATAATAGTAATTACCTACCTCCAGGGGGTACAGAAAAGCTTAATTAACTCATGTTTATGAACTATTCTGTACTAAGCTCTGCTAGCACAGTAGTGTTCCACTGGTTATTAATTGAACATTGAACATTTTTCTCATTTCCCTAAAGACAGTTTCAGAAGTTCTTATTGTCCCACATGCACATTTTTAAATGAAGTTTCAGTCACATGATCAGAATTTGAGTCACCTCTGTTCATCAGGATTTTCCCTCTGAACACATCCCTAACAGACAGAAGCATTATCTGAATAAAAGTTCCTCCAAAACAGAAAGTACTGATTTAATCACAGTACTAAACGTAAGGAAAAAAACCTCTCTTTACCACTCTTACCTCTATGCTGCTGATCAATTCTAAGTACCTAAGGTCTCGTATCCTGGTAAATGCCTATTGGAAAAGAAAAAAAAAAAGAAATTAAGTTGAAAAGCCAGAAAAATGAACAGAATATTGTTACATATAAATCAAGCTATCTTCATCCAGACAGGACAGACAAATTTGCTGGGGTTTGTGTAGCATGACCTGATGGGCTCTGAGGCATTACAGTCAGACAAACAAGGGAAGACAGTGTAGTATCTTTTGCAAATGGAGATAAATGTGCAACCCAAGTCTCAAGTGACAAAATCACATGTGAGTTACAGCAGCTTAGCACTTATTCTTGACACGCATCAAAAAAATAGAAATTTAACTCTCCAGACCACATGTTCAAGACTTCTAACCAACCTATTGCTTAAGAGGGCACAGAATATTCTGCTTATACCAGGTTGGACTAAGAAGTATGAGAGACTTTAATGTCAAGAAGCTGCTTTTGTTCCAATTAATCCGCTCTAATTCTAAGAGGGCACTCACTACTTTAGCATTCCAAAGAGACACTAAAAACTTCTTTTTAAGAATATCTATTTGCATAAAGCTGTCTATGAAACTAGAATTATTCTGATGCCTCCACTTATGAAAAAAAAAAAGAGAAGGCATTTAATTTCCTTTTAAAAAATCTATTATTAAAAGAAGCCTATCCTTATAGGCCTTTTCCTGAATATGTTTAGAATGCTTTGTCTTTCATACAAAATTCATTACATTAAACTCAGTTTACCATCTCCTATTTGATAAGAGGTGGTGAAAGGAACTAGAGAAGTATTCAATGCCAGAGAAAATGCTGTTCTTCACTATATGCCTCTCTATAAACCACTCCCCAACCAGGCATTCCAAACAGAAAACGACTAAAACAATGACATCTCATCAGCATTGCCTTCAAAGAGCATTACTGGGTAAATAACAAAGAATACCAAACCTCCACATTTGAACTGAGGTTATATGAAACACTCAGGGGAAAAAGGAACTGGCAGGGGGGAGCCAGCTAAGGCATCCTTTGCTGCCACCCGGTGGTCAGCAGCAATTTCCTAGTTCCATTTCCCTTAAATTCACCAACGCATCTCCCAGCAGATGAAAGAATACATTTTCTTTGCATTTAACGCCTTGATTTAGAGCAGGGCATTTATCTAGAGAGAGAAATTCTATTTTATCTTAAAAATTCATCTCAAGATCCTGAATGCATACCAAACCAACACTGTCTTTGATATGTGGAATTAAGCATGTACACCAACCCTGGAACCCCACTTCATTTTCTAGCCATAAAACATACATTATACATGCAAACTATATATATAAAGAAAGCTTGCTTATATATATGTAACTATCTGTTTTACCTTTTTAGCAGTTTCAAACTCCAGCCCTTCTAAGGCTTCCATGGCCAATTCTTTCCAGTCAGTCTGAGTTACTCCTAAACATGCAATTTGATAGGCTTCTTTAAACATTTTTCGTTCCAAATATTGATACATGGGTGCAGACTGAGGATTTTCAGTGAAAAACACGTATTAGAAAGTGTAATGCTGAGACATATTAGTGAAATTCTCTGCATGCACTGAGGAAAAAAAAATAATATTCACAATGTACAAGGAGTTTGTTTTCTGGTTTGTTTTAATACTATGGCAGGAGAGCAAAGGAGGAGGTACTTTACTCTCAGAGGCTAAAAGTGTGAAAAGCTGAAGGAAGAGGTATCATGAGGAAGTGACCTCTCTGTGCCAACCCTGACAACAAAGCTTGGTTTACCAAGACTGTGATGCTTAAGCCCAGAAGTTTCAAACCTTGCCCACATTTGGATGCACAAGTCAGAACGTTTTTTTTCCTTCCCCCTTCTCATTTTTGATGTTGTTTCTTAGACTGTTTTAACCTCTTTCATTGCTTCCCATAACACAGAAAATAGTGGTTTGTGAAAGGCAACCTCTAAATTTACAATACAAGACTACACATGTACTGTACATTCAGACTAAAATATACAGCTCCAATGTTGCCTTAACACACCCAGATGAAGCCACGAGATAGTACTGGATGTAAGAAAAAAAATCACATCTTGAGAAAGAGTACACAGAGAGACTACAGTAACAATACAGGAAGAGGTAACACCTGCACCATGTCTTCACCTTTGCTTTTAGGTTATGTGGGTTTGCAAATACAAGAGGAGAATTAGAAGCAACAACAATAGCAAAGAGGAAGTTTGGCTTAATTAATGCCAAATAAACAAAAATAGATCATGCAATACAGCCTAAATAACGATGACAAAAGTGTGAACTGCAATAATTTTGGTAATGGAATACAAGTAAATCTCAGAAAAGCTTCTTTACTTCTTAAACATTGATGTTTATGAAATGTAAAGCAACACTTAATGAGATTAAAGGATTACCTGTGGAACTTCAACAGCTGACATAGAAAAAACATGAAGACAGAAGATCCTGGAGCCGATGTAGCCCACTACAAAGCCTTGAAGTTTTTGCTGATGGACAGGGAAGTTGCTGGCTTTGATATTGAGGTAGCCCCCTCCAGAAAAGCAAAGCATATCCTCACATTGTGTATTCCAAGCTACACTATTAGCATTGGGTTCCTAATAAGCAAAATAACATAATTTACATCTTGATAAATAGCTGTAATTGTCTTTGCTTTGTATTTACTATTAATCCATGCTATCAAACTGTAGAACACAATGTAAAATTCCACAATACTACAATTAGTTAGCTACCACATTTAACTGATCATTTTTTCATTACAAAAATAAAATAAAAAACCTTATCTCTCTAGTACTTCCTACTTTCTAGCTAGTGTTCTCTGAAATTATTTCATCAACATTAACAAGTGAACCCTTAGAGCAACTGCTAAACTGACAATGAAGACAGAATTGTCATTATTCATTTTATAGACTGGGAATACACAGCAAGCATGTAAGTTTAGGCTCTAATTCTGTTTGTACTAATGATAAAGCCAAAATGCACATTAACTGTAATGCTCCAAAAGGAACCAGAACAGAGCTCTGCATTAAACTGAAAAGGTCACACTTAAGTGCTCTTTATTCAGCTGTGGCTCACATGTATTTCCTGTCTTCTCAGTCCCTGTCTACCATCTTACTATCTCTAAAAGGGTAGGTTTGGTAGAGAAAGAGATCACAGTGAAATCCTGCCAGATGTGATTAATGGCTTCAATGACAGTTACATGAATTTCTGCACAGAAGTGCTTGGTATGTTCTGTTCTCCAGAGAGTTTCCTGCTTCCCCTCTTACTTTTTTTAAAGACTCTGAATTTTACCTGAAACAACAGCTCCTTGGTATGAATATCATACACTAGACAGGTGTCATTTTCATCAACCACTGCCAGCTTGTTGCGGGATGCACTCATGTCCAGGCAGCGCACGGCTGTGGACTGCTTCAGCAGAACGATGGCAAAGGGGTTATCCACAAAGATCTTCAGAATCTAGACAGATGGGAGACTCAAGTCAGACCATCCATTTTTGTTCCTAAAACTAGAAATAGCACAGCAGGCACAGATTTCAGAGCTGTTTAAAGCCTCCAACTGCAATTTTTTCCAGAGATGAACTGCGTGTTAAAATTAAGGAAATGCTTTGAGTTATCTTGAAAAGAGTTGTTTCCACAACACACTTTGGGTTGCAACCCTATCCAAATAAAACATTTACTGCACATCCTGGATTTTTTAATGCTCCACAATTACATTAAAGCAATACTACAGGACTACACAGCATAGGTACAGATGGCATAAAGGCTGTCTGTTCCTGTTGTCTGTATCAATACCTCTCCAGATTGATGTTTTCAGCTTGTGAAATAAATAGCAATTTCATCTCTAGCACATCTGCACCTTCACAAGTGATCATCCAGAGAAGTACACCCACACATGCCAGCCCCCACTGAAGACAAACATTCTCACAGTTCACCAAGAACTCAATTTTGTCAGTCCGTAACAACTTACAGACTTTAGACAAAGTTAAACATGATTCTTTCAATTTCACAGCCAGAGAATGTGAAAGATAGCAGTAATTAGGTTCTAATCACAAGATGAGACTCTGACAAATAAAATTCTTAGTTGCAAAAGACTGGGCTGCTCCTAAGGTTTCCTCCTAAGAGTGAGTGTAAAACAGATTTTATTTGCAATGAAAAGACACACACCAGATGCTGTGAGTTACCTGACCATTCTTTAGACCAACTAAGAGGCCTTCTCTTCCTGGAGACCCTCCAATTACTTTAATGTAACGAATAAGAGATTCCATCACCCATTCTCGTTCTTTAACACCACTGAATGACAGGCACTGCAGTCTTTTCTCCTAAAGGCACAATAACAAAATACTGCATGGAGATGAAGATAAAACCACTTTCATTTATTTACACCCATACTAGCATATGTGCCTACTTTTACATATAAGAACAGTCAATTCAACAGGGTGAATTCCATAAAGTTTTCCAACGTTATGAACAAAGAAAACCAAAATACCCCCAATCTTCATCTAGCAGTTCATCCCCAACCAAAAGTGCCCCCGGGTGATGAGCCAGTTTATCAGATGCACTACAGAGTGTTTTACTGAAACAGAGCCAGCTGTGGCATGCTCCAGCTGCTGCTCAGAGGTATGTCAGTGCTGCACACCACAGCAGCACCACACAGGGGTGCTGGGGGGAAAACCCAAGGAGATGATACGGTGCAGTCTGTTCCTACCAGCTATTTGGGCAGACAGCTTAAAGTCTGAATGCATCCCATGACTACTCTAGATTTTAAGGCACATACCTGGCATAAAATAATGTGATCTGAACACACAACCAGCAAGTTACATTCAAATTTTTTTGCTATCTTCTCCTTCACCCGATAATACATATCTGAAGAATCATCCGAGTATAATTCAAAAATCAAGATTTTCTCTGGCATCTGGATTGCTAATCTGTTTTTGTAGATTGCAATTTTCTTTACGAGCTCTCTGCCTTTTATCCTAACTAGAGAAGAAAAACAAAAACAATACAGTGTCAGCTGAAACAAAAATAACAGATACAGAAATCAGAAAACTTATTAATATGTTAGAATTTAATCTTTCTAAAACACCTCTAAATTTAAAAGCAGATTCCTGCTGAGATATATTTGTTATTCTGCGTCGGTGCAATCCACTATTTCCATCACAATTTATTGCCCTCCTTTATTTGTCAACAGCACATTCTGAAGCAATACTTGGACTCCTTGCCATAAAAAGCCAGAGGATATGAAGAAACAAAATCAGCACAAACCCTTGAGGCTGCAAGTAAGAAAAAAAGCACTAAATATGATGTACAGTATTTTTATCTCATTTGCAGAGATTAAAACATTATCTCAAAAGCCTCTGCCCCTCCCAGTGTCCTTTCTAATCCCCACATCTTTCATTAAGCCTGTCAGTGCTGATCCTCCAGAATCCAAGTTTGCACTCTTATCCTGCAAACAGTGTTCCCCAGTTTTACTGTCAAAGTGACAGCAACCTGTCCAGTACAAGCAGATGTATTCCAAGTGTTCTGATGGATATTGAGTAAAAAAACCCAAATCAAAACAGAGACAGAGGGAGAGAGGGAGAGAGGGAGAGAGGGAGAGAGGGAGAGAGGGAGAGAGGGAGAGAGGGAGAGAGGGAGAGAGGGAGAGAGGGAGAGAGGGAGAGAGGGAGAGAGGGAGAGAGGGAGAGAGCGAGAGAGCGAGAGAGGGAGAGAGCGAGAGAGCGAGAGAGCGAGAGAGGGAGAGAGGGAGAGAGGGAGAGAGGGAGAGAGGGAGAGAGGGAGAGAGGGAGAGAGGGAGAGAGGGAGAGAGGGAGAGAGGGAGAGAGGGAGAGAGGGAGAGAGGGAAGCTTTGTCCTGACAGCAAGTGTGAAATTACCTTTCTGCTCAGTGATGAGGTGCTGGACAATGACATCAGTCATGCTGTCTCTGTAAGCATAGCGATCTTTGTACAGGCCATGAACAGTGCTGAAAATCAGCTGGTAGAAGGATATTGTTCCATCTTGGCATCCCACTGCCTGAAGACAAGGAGCAAATACTTTTAGTTGGCTAGGACCTCACTAGCCACTGCCTGGGCTACGCTGCCTCAGTACAAACGTTGTAATGAAGCAACTGAGTCTGAGCCTTACAGTCTTACCTTCCCTGACAAACTCTCTGTGGAAATGGCAGCAAAAGGAGCCCACTCACCACGTAGTTGGAGTCTGGTTTAGCTCTGCATGTCCACACCCAACTGCTTTGCTCTCCTATGGTACCGAGACGCACGCCGTCCTTGGTGAAGAGGGAAACTTGCTTGTCTGAACCTCCCAGTAAAATATACTCTCCTTTAGTAAAATAGCTGACACAGCAAGGATCAAAATTGAGCACTCTGTCTTTCCCAACCTACAAGGGAAAATAAAATAAATACGTTCCTGTTTTCCCAAGGCAACAAGTGCCATCACTGATAGCATTTTTCTTATCTCTCTAGCCAAGCACAACTGGTTACATTAAGATTTCCAAAGGCTCTAAAATACATCCAAGAATCCCTCCAGGCCCAAACCAGCCTACTCAGAATGCAAGCAACTTATAACCTCCCCTTTAACTGGTTGTAAAAAATACAAAGATGACTTCTGCAGACCAGGAAACTATCACAAAGTCAAAGCTGTAAAGACAGATAAAGATAAATACAAGAATTGTGACATGGCAGCATGGGAGAAAAAAAAGAGCTGAAGGAAAAGATGGTTAAAAAAAAAAGCAGGCTGATAAAGGTTGGGAAAGCAGACAACAGTTAATGTGGTGAATAAAGCACTAATATGCAAACACTCTGACCACAGGACACAGAACAGAACTGGAAATGACCTGACTCTCTTGAATGCACTTTCTAAAACATACCTGTTTGCCACTAAGCTGGTAAAAGGAAAGTTTCTGACCCCAGTCAGCCACAGCTAAAATATCATTGCGTTCATCTCTAACAACAACAAAAAGAAAGCAAGCATTAATTCTGGAGTGATTTGTTAATACATTTCTTAGCACAACTGAACCAAGCAGCAGGACAGCAGAATATACTTCACCTTACTTTTTAAAAAAACCCAAACTGAAAGAACTTAAGATACGTCTTGCCATTTAAAACTAAGACAGATGAGGTACATAAAAGAAAAATCGACCTCCTTTGCAAGGTTTGATGCATCACTTCCCATTCAGCTAATGGTCAACAGTGAAGCACCTGGGCCCAGATTCTGTTCAGTTTCACTCAGTTGAAATCTTCTTCCTCCTGGTTGTCTCTCTCTGTCTGACTACACTGCCTACTGCCAGGCCTAGACACCAGTGCTGGTAATTCCTCTATACAGATGTCAACTGACTCCTCTTCATCATGTGCTCTACTCCAAAATTCATCCCCTGTAATGGTGATTATTTATTCATGTACTTAGGACAACATTATCTGAAGTGAAAAACCAGCTCCTCTCTCTTCTCCCAGTCCAGACAAGACTCACACACACACCCCAAAAACCCCAACCACAAACACTGAATAAATGTTTCTTGAGATCTAAGTGGAACTTGTTTCCAGTTTCTCCATTCAGTTAAAGACTGGCAGCAAAGCCAAAGCCCCATACACATTTTTCCTTAGAAAAAGGAATTCCCATCTGTTTCACTAGGAATAAAAGTCAAGCCTTTCTGCAACCAATACACCAAATATCATCTATTCAGCATTTAAAAATGTAAAAATAAAGAAAGATGAAATTATTTACCTGGATGGATTCCAACAAATTGACCATACTGGAGATGAAGCACCCCCTGGGCGCTCTATTTTCACCTTCTCATCACCATTTTTATTCCGTATGCTGACAATGCCATTGAACATCCCCAGTGCCAGGTACTGGCCATCATTTGTCCAGCTGGTAAAACATACACATACTGAAGAGCAAACTACTAAAAACAAGCAGCAGGAAGGTAGGATGGTGCAGCAGACTCAGACAGGGATGATAGATTGAAATACACATTGACGAGGGAGTTCTGGGAGGTAGCCAGTAATCCTACAGTTTGTTTATGCATCTAAATCCACATTTATGGCAACAGCATGCATTACAGCAAGAACATTTTATAATACACACAGAAGTTTAAAAATGCAGGAACAAAAAAAAAATTAAATTAAAGCTATCATCTGTTTGCGATACTTCTAACATGTGCTAAGTAACAGATAAATTTTTGGGGAAGTCAGTGCTGGCAGCAGACCAGACTGTTTCAAAAGCCACATTTAGAACACTGATGAGATAGAAGTGTGGGACAGAGGGAAGTGGATTCCTATTCCTGTCTCTACTGCTGCCAGATGGAGGAATTTACACAAATTAAGGTATTCTTGCTTCAGGCCCCCCATACTGGTAATACCTCCTCCTACTGAAAATACCAAGAACACAGGTGATGAACAGCTCTACAAACAAAAAGTGTAATTATTTTTCATCTGACTCAATTTTGACTGCCCAAGATGGCTATAGAGAGGCAGAGAGAAGTTAAACACCTGCACATGCTGAACTATTCCACTTCAACTCATTTTCTTTCAAGCCTGCATATTAATTCAAATTGTCTGGACACAGGTAATCATTAAAACTTACCTACAGCAAGTAATCTTACTGCTGGTTTTATGTTTAGAGACTGACTTCTGTTCAGGGGACCACAAGCCTTTGATCAAGAAAACAAAAAGCCAAAGTAAATTACAAGTAAACATTTACCAATGTTCAGATTACAAACTAATTGTCAGAAAACTTAGTTGGGACTTCACAGGTGTCAAAGTCTCATCCGCTGCTAGAAGGACACAGAAATATGTACTATTTGTAAGGAAGTGGGGAAAAAAAATCTTTCAAATACCACAGAAGGTGCCTCTGCCAAAAAAAAAAAAAAAAAAAAAAAAAAAAAAAATCACAGCAACAATGTAGTACATTTTACTGTGTGGCACCTCACTACATAGTCCTGCCCAAGCTGACTTAAAGTTAGCTTTGTATCTTGACTTTTCCACATATAAAGAACTGTACCCCTCTGTATTTAGCTGAGCTACACAACTTTAACAGAATTCACTGCTTAATGGAAAAGTTGGAGGAAGAAGACATACCAAAATCACTGGAGGAGCAGGATGCCAGCTGGTGAGTAAGAGGATTGTATGAAACGCACTGTATGGAGTCATTATGCCTAGAACGAAGTTACAATCATATTTCAATAAATTATTCTTAACTGCTCTCTTTTCTGACTTTCAGCAAGATAGCTGAAAGGATTGCCAGATGCCAGAAATAATTTGATCAGTTTATATCACATCAAATTAATCTGCAATTACTGTAAACTAAATCAGTAATAATCCTTACACACATTTTCCCTAAGTGGCAGGATTCACTGTATTTTATCAAGATTAACTAAAAACATCTGTATATGGTGGTTTGTGAAATCTGATTAAAGGTTATATCCAAATTCTAAACCAAGTAAGCTTGTGTAGAGTAGCACACCAGCTTATGCCTACTGACTGGTAATAAATGTGCACACACTTCCAGAAACAGAAGGTGAAGATGTTGCTTAAGTGGGATGACATGAAGACAAAGTACGAAGATGGAAATACACTGAAAGTACCAAACCCTATCTTTCATTTGGTCTTTGAACCAGAATTAGGTTAATTTTGTTTGTTATACAGGATCAGTCATATTCTGCTTCATTTTATTTCCATCTATACACTTTCCCCCAGTTCTCTGCCAGCCCTCCAAATCCAGAGATTAATCTAGACTTTCCACCCTCTTTTATGCCTTTCATCACTTTCCTGCTTAACTCAGATACTTTCACTGTTCTTTTTCTCTTCCCTCTCCTATTATCCACTCACCAGCATTTTCTCTGACCTTAGGCAACCTTCTTCCAAATCTAATGGCATTTCCTCTTTGACAGAAGTGCATAATCAAAGTCTGTTTTTGAGAAGCACAATACTGTAAGGCATCACTTACGTGTATTTCAGAATTCCCTCTAACTTTGAAGTCCAAATTATCACACTTTTATCAGCAGAGCCAGATGCGAAACGTTTGCCTGGGAATTAAAAATAATTTAAATCCCACACATACAGGAATCACTTTCACTCCTAATACTCCATCAAAGAGAGAGCAAGAAGTTCTTGAACTTGACAAGATTGAAGTAATAAAGGGCTAACACTGCAAGTGTCTTGATGTGACTGTGCTTCTCCAGCCCTGTAGAACTCCAGTGACTTTATTTTGTCATTCCCAGAGAGTCCCTCATTAGAGCCCAGCAGCACAAGCAAGAGCCATTCTTGACAACAGTCACTCAACAGTGAGAAGTCCTTCCTACACAGCAAGTCCCAACAGAATGAGAACTGGAGACAGTGAAAGAACTGGAAGCAGAATAAGGTCTGCAGTAACATGGTAAGGATGAGAAGATCAGGGAGATTCGGGACAAGGGAAGTATGGGAATAAAAATCACAGGCAGATGGAGCACTAAAAGGAGGTACCTCTGGCATAAGCCTTCTCCTCACATCATCCCAGACATACAAACTTAACCAGCACTGCAGGAAGGGAGGGGACATGGGGACTGCAGTTCCTGGAAAAGTACAGCACTTCTGCAGCAGTTTGTTTCTTCATTAGAAACAAACACAAAACACCAACACACACGTGTTCAAAATACTGCTACTGAAACAACCCTGATTGCTCTATGGACTGGCAGTAAAAAGGAGAAGATGGGCACTTTACAGAGCAGACTAACAAGCCCCTCAAGATGATATTTACCATCTTTAGCATAAGCCACACAGTATACAGTGTCCTTATGTCCCTTCAAGGGCTGAATTAAGGTTCCATCAGAAGTATCATACACCTAGTAAGACAGAGGGAAAACAAAAACACAGAAAGAAAAAACATGTAAGTCTCACAGTGAAGACTAGGGTATAAAATTACTGAAGGCCAAACAAGATTATACACCTTATTTTGTTTGTTCTTTTGCATAGCATCCAGTCCATGAAAGAAAAAAAATGTTTTAAACTGTAGAAGCTGCTTTCCTTAATGTTACACTTCTTGGAACAAAAGACAACTCAACACTAGAAAGCTACATGCACAAAATTAATTCCCAAAGAGCTCATTTATTCAGCTTGGTTTTACATCCAGATGTTTAAACATAAACTACTGGAAAGGACCATCACTACATACACCATTCTGCAGGCACTGACAATAGTAAAGCTTGCTGTCCTGCAGCTCTGAGTGATGTCTCTAGAATGGTGACATCCACACATCCCTGTGCCTTGCACCTGCCCCACCTGAAAACTGCAGGAGCTGTGAGAAGGTTGGTCCTGAGCTGCTCGTGCTGAGGGGTTAGCAGCAGATTAGTGAACCCAGGACACAGGGAAAAGCTCCAGCTGAGGCTTCTCCCAAAACAGGCACTTCCACTTGTGATTCTTTCCCCTTTTCACAGAGATTTTATTGAAACCTGTAAAAAGGGGGTATTTGTGTACCATGCCACTGTGCTCAGTTCAGATACAAGTTAATGGATTTCACAGCACCGAGTGAGGGGAAAGGGGATGAGGTGACACAAGTAACTTATATCTCATTAATAGAGCTTAAAACTTGGTAAGAAACCTTAAAACCTTCAAAACACTTTACAGCTAGCCTGCATTAATATGTATGTGGCTATGAGGCTGGCCTAGTAGAGATAAAAGGATTTTTGATAGGTTCTATTCAGAAGTTAATGCGAAAGATTTCATATTCATGAATGCTATAGGAAGAGAAGTCTCCATACCAGCAGCCTGTTCCCAGCAGCAATTATCAGCTGAGCACCATCCGGCCTGAAGGCGAGATCATAAATACTACAGGAAGAAAGCAAAAATCCCACATAACCAGGCAGAAAATGTTATTTCCTTTCATGTCAAAGACGCCACGTAACAAATCTCGCTAACTGCGTATTTCAGAGCCCCTCAGAACGCCCCTCAGAACACCCCTCAGAACGCCCCTCAGAACACCCCCCAGGCCCCTCCCGCCCCCCGACAGACCCCAGGGCCGCCGGCACCCGGCCTGCGCATGGATCCCCGGGGCCGCTCACCACTGCTCGGCCTTGTCGCGCCAGGTGAGTGTGGCCCGCATCCCCCGGGTCGGGTCGGGTCGGGTCGGGTCGGGCCGGGCCGGGCCGGTGCTGGTGCCGGTACCGGCCCCGAGGCCCGCTCCGCACCGTTGTTTACCACCGCCCCCCGGCGCCACGGGCAACGCGCAAGCGCGGGAGCTCCCGACAGTCCGCCGCCACGGCAGGGGGCGCTCGCCGGCCGCCTGCCACGCGCGTGCGCCGGAGAAGGGGCGGGAGGCGGAATGGCGGCAGCGGGATCGGGCCGAGGCCCGTACACGGAACCGGGGGACGGCCCAGCCCGCCGCGATCCGTCTCGAAGCAGGGACTCACCCAGCGTCTGTTTTCCACGCAGCCTCCCGAGCGGCAGCCGGGACGGGGCGGCGGAGAGCGGCCCTGCGAGGGAACCGGCGGCGGGCGGGCCCCGCGGCGTCCCCGGCGGCTGGCAGGTGGTAGCCAGGCGGAGGCGGGCGGGCCGGACGGCCGGGAGGATCGATGTGTGCTTCGTGAGGTGAGGCCGGGCCGGCCGCCGGCCCCAGGGGAAGCCCTGGGCACACCCCCCGGTCCCTGCCGGTTCTGCGGGCTCACGCTGCCGGTGACCCCGCGTGTGCGCCGTGCGCGGAGCTCGTCAGCCGGAGGGCACGGGGTGTGTGAACTTGTGTAAACCTGGTTTGGTCAGGTCACAGAAACTCGTCTAGACATTGCCCCTCACCGTTGCGGTCACTTTTCGTGTCTGTAAACACCGGGTCAGTCGAAGTGAAGCGCGGGAGGGTGAGGAGGCCACCACTGATTTACTTTTCTTTTTTCTGTACCACAGCCCTGAAGGGAACAAGCTAAGATCAAAAAGAGCACTTGTGGAGTATCTCCAAAAAACTGGGGAGACAAGGCTGAAAGCAGAAGACTTTGATTTGACAGGTCCTGATCTGCTGAGACAGAAAAGAGACATCAGGGAAGCTGTGGGAACTGTTGTAGAGAGTGAGGGTTGTCACGGTCAGGTGCAGGGACTCAGTGAACAGAATGGTGCAGGGGACAGAATTCAAACCATCCAGGTGGGAAGTGAACACCTGGAAGATGTGACAGCCAGTCTGAAAAGCAAAGGGTTGATTGTGAACGGCGTAAACCCAGGGGACTGTCTGAGACCAAACAAAAAGGGGGCAGGTGGAAAAAGGGCTCATAATAGGAGAACTAGAAAGAGCTCAGAAAAGAGGAATGGAGAGAACACCCAGAGTAAAAGGCCAAGAACAACATACAACAAACAGGAAACTGAGTGCATTCAAAACAAGAGATTGTGCAGAAAGGCAGAGCTGGGTGTCAGTGACAGGCAGGGTGTCAGTGACCAGAACATGGACCCTGTGGAGGCAGGGAGAGCTCAGCCAAGGGCTTCCAGGGCAGGGCCAGCCACACGGCTGAGGTCCTTGAGGGCTGGTTTGCAAAGGAAGCTGGAGAGCCCAGCAGAGGAAGAGGGTGTGGACATGGCTTCTGGTGACACAGCTGCAAAACCTGAGGGGAAAACCAAGGGATTGAGAGCAGGAAGAGAAACAGATGGAGGGGATCCAGGTCACCAGGACTTTAAACCTGACACTGGCACGGATGCTGATGGCTTGCAGTCCTGTAAGAGAAGCTTGACAACAGCTAAAATGATGCCAGGTACTTGTGGTTTTGAACATGTTTGGGTTTGAACCTCCACGCTTGGGTTGTTTGGTTTTTTTTTTTAATGCTTAAGTATTCTTTCTTTACAGAAGAGTCTGTGCCACGAACACAAGTGGACAGGAGGAAAACAAGTCCGTATTTTTCAAGTAAATACAGTAAAGAAGGTATAGTATACTTAACAGAAATTAATCTCCTTTTATGTGGGGAGGAACAGCATGGCTTAAGATGAGGTGATGTTATGGTAAATCCTGAGAGCATGAAGGGAGCTGGGGAGGGTTCCTCTCTTCAGAACACAGATGTAACATGGAACATGCAGCCTGGACTTGCCTCACCCCTTGCACTTTTGTAAAACTCTGTGTGAGCTGCCCTTGCTCCATCCACATGCAGTGCCCCCACAGGGATCAATCTGCTTCAGAAGGCCATAAATTTTTAAAGAACTGTTTTCACTTAAATAGGTAAATCCATCCTCTTCTGCCCAGTAATGTTCCTGTGTTGCCTCTGCACAGCTCCCAGCCCACCAAGAAGAAAGGCCCTGAGAAAATGGACTCCTCCACGTTCTCCTTTTAATCTCATCCAAGAAACACTTTTCCATGATCCATGGAAGCTTCTCATTGCAACCATATTTCTGAACAAAACTTCAGGTAAACAGTCCTACAATTTTCTGTTGTGTAAATGTAGGGGTGGTGCTACAGGGTAAGAACAGCTGCCCCTTTTTAATGGCACTGAGGGAAGAACAAAGATGTTAACTTGTGTTAGTGTGAAAGAAAAATCTTTAATTTGTAACTCTTGCCTCAGAAGACTGACTTCCAAAGGCAGACATATAATCACAAAGGGGAATCATCAGCACAGCCTTCTGCTCACAAGAGTGTTTCACCAGGTAAAATGGCAATTCCTGTGCTCTGGGAGTTCCTTAAGAGGTATCCTTCTCCTGAAGTGACCCGGGCTGCAGACTGGAAGGAAATGTCAGAGCTGCTTAGACCTCTCGGCCTCTACGAACTCAGAGCTAAAACTATCATCAAGTTCTCAGGTAGGTTCTCCCAGGTAGGTCTGTGGGATGGCTGCAGGTACTCTGGCAAGGTAAACAGCTGGAAGTCTTATATGAATCTGGTGTTTTCTGTACTTGGAAGTACTCCTCTGTGGGTTCTGAGGAGAGATTTAATCAAAGCTTGCTTGCAGTGGTTCGTTTTAAGTGTACCCCCCAGGGATTAATTGTCCTCGCTCTCCAATAAATAGCTAAAATCTGTGTTTCTCATTTAAAATGTGCCCAAGTGGAGCAGTGTTCCCGACAGTAGCAGAGAACGGGGAGCTTGCCGGGTGTGTCCCTGCAGGCAGTGAGGGCTGTGCCCTGCCTTGCAGACGAGTACCTGAACAAGCAGTGGAAGTACCCCATGGAGCTGCACGGCATCGGCAAGTACGGCAACGACTCCTACAGGATCTTCTGCGTCAACGAGTGGCAGGAGGTGGGTGAGCCCACTGCCGCGGGGATGCGGCACGGTGCCTCACGGTGTTCTTATCTCCTTGCTCTGGGGGTGAGCCTCGTCCTTGCCGCTGCTAGGAACCGCTTCCAGAGATTACTGCGTCCCTCCCACCGCGGGTGTTGGCGGGGCCTTTGCCGTGCCGGTGTCCCCCCGGGCGGTGCTGCGGGGCAGTTGTGCTCTGCTGCGGGGCGGGTGGCTTCGGGGGTGACCAAGTGCCCCCTTCCCGGGGTGGGTGTGAGGTCCCAGCTCCCTGCCGGGTCGGGAGAGGAGGTGCAGAAGGAATTTCCGTGACTTGTTGGCCGCTTTGCCCCCCTCCAGGTGCAGCCGCAGGACCACAAGCTGAACGTGTACCACACCTGGCTGCGGGAGAACCGGCACCGGCTCAGCCTGGGATGAAGGCGGCGGGGCTGCTCCGGTTAAATCTGTGTCTGTGACGTCGGCGTAATAAAATGTTTGAATGCCTATTTTTAAACAATCTCCGCTGCTTCCCGTGCCGCTGCCTCGCTCCCTCCTGCCGGGGCGGCGCGGGCAGAAGTGACGCGGACAGGCCCCGTCAGCCCGGTACTTCCCGTTCGGTTCGGGGCAGCGGGAAGGCTCGGCGCAGGGCCCGGCGGCAGAACCACCCTCCCGGAGCAGCCCCGGGCCCGGGTACGTTCCGGCAGCCCCAGACCCGGTACCGCCCCCGCCTCCCCCTTCCCGGCACCGGCCCTCCCGTCACCCCCCGCGCGCTGCCCCGTCACGCCCCGCGCGGGCCCCGCCCCCTCTCTGCCCGGGCCCTGCCTGCGAGCCGCCATCGCCACCCGGTGAGTTCCCATCCGCTCCATTCCCACCGCTCCATCCGCACCCATCCGCTCCGGGGCCGCCCGCCCGGCACTGCAGCCCCCCAGGGGCGGCACCCCCAAACTGCCGACACTCGTTTGCTGCGGGGAGCTGCCACCCGCACCCCCCGCAGGCCGCAGGGCTGGGGCCTACCTGGCGGGCTCCCGGGGCCGGGGGCTCGGCTCGTCGGGGCGGGTACTGGGGGTCTCTTCCGGGGCTGTGCGCGGGATAGGGAGCGGCGGGCTCTGACCTGCGACCTTCCCGGGAGGTAGAACCGTCTGAGCCGCTCTCCCGGCGCAGCGTTCGGTCCGAGGGTGGTGCCGGAGCCGGCCCCAGGCGGCGCAGAATGGAGCCGGCGAGCGTGAGCTCTGGGTTGGCCGAGTCTCGGTTCTTCCTGGTCGGTAGACAGAGCTCCTGCCCGCTGCCAGGCCGATCCCTCGGCTCGGTGCCGGTTCTGGAGGCAGACGGGCCCGGGAGGGCAGCGGGTGGGGGGTGCAGGGGGAGATGTGCGAGCGCCGCGTCCCCTCCCAGGATCGCATCTGGAGAGCTCTCCGTGCTCTGCCAGCTTCGGAGACGGGAGGGAGAGACACCGCAGGGGAATACCCATTCCCTCGCCGGTCCCCAGCGTGGCCAGCGAGCGGAAGAGACTCTGCTACACGTGCTGTGCGGGCAGCAGCGCGTCGCCTCGGTGCCGGGGCTCTCTGCTCACACCTCTCTTTACCGCAGCCACCATGCCTGCCCTCAGGCCTCTCGTGAAACCTAAAATCGTCAAGAAGAGGACCAAGAAGTTCATCCGCCATCAGTCTGATCGCTATGTCAAGATCAAGGTAAAAAGTCCCTGGAAACTCGTGAGAAAATGAGCTTGGGGCAGTGGGACGTGGCTGCTTTTTGGGTTGGTGATGAGTTACAGCACAGAGGGCCAGTGGCTGCAGCAGCCCGGCACAGGGAGGTGTTTTTGGCTGAGCTCTCCAGGTTAACCCCGTCCTGTCCCCACATTCCAGCGCAACTGGCGCAAGCCCAGGGGCATCGACAACCGCGTGCGGCGGCGGTTCAAGGGCCAGATCCTGATGCCCAACATCGGCTACGGCAGCAGCAAGAAGACAAAGCACATGCTGCCCACGGGCTTCAGGAAGTTCCTGGTCCACAACGTCAAAGAGCTGGAAGTGCTCATGATGAGCAACAAGTAAGTGCAGGGCCTGCATCCTGGCTGGTATGTAGCACTTTCTTTCACAACAAATGAGAGTAATAATTAACACTACTGATTGCTAGTAATTAGATAAGATCTACTTTGTGCTGACTCTCATTCACACTAAAGAAGCAAAAGGGCTGAGCTGCTCTGAGCTGAGCTCCTGTTCAGGCCAGATGGGACAAGGGTGGGAGGTGTATGGCTCTGCTCACTGGGGGTGGCACTTCTGTGCTCTGCTGTACCCGGGTGGGGTGGTTTTGGGGGGCTTTCCCCCCATCCTGAGGCACTGTTTGTTCCCCACAGGTCCTACTGTGCAGAGATTGCTCACAATGTCTCTTCCAAGAACCGGAAGGTGATTGTGGAGAGAGCTGCCCAGCTCGCCATCAAGATCACCAACCCCAACGCCAGGCTGCGCAGCGAGGAGAATGAGTAAGCTTCTGCAGCCCAGCTGTATTTAATAAACTCTGAAAAACAACTCGAGTGGACGCTTTTAAATGGCCCTGGGGACAGACTTTGCCTTGGTGTGCGTGTGCCAGGGCAGCCATGGGGCTGTGGTGCAGACCCACACTGGCACCCATGCTGGTGAGCGAGCACAGTGTCACTGTGACAGCTGAGGAGTGTAGTGCAGCCAGCCTCACACATACATTTTTATTTATACTATTCCAGCAGAATGGATGTTCTTTCACACAGCACTGTAACTATTTTTCACATCAAGCACTCTGTTAGAAAACAGAGAAATTAAAGCTCGTTATAGGTCCATGGCTATGAGAAGTGTGTTGTAGTGGCCTTGTTCTCTCATTTGCTGTCACATCCTCTCAAGGCTTTTCTTCCCCTACACTAAGCAGGATTTGAACAGCAGCTGCTCTACAGGAAGTTTTCAAGTGACAAGGGTGAGTGTGGGCTGCTGGTGTGCTGGCACCTCTGGCTGGTGATCTGCCTCTCACACTTCTGTAGCACTAAAACACTGAACACTGGTGATGAGTCCAGCACTGACTGGTTGGCACAAACACTGACCTGCCCCAGGGGAGAGGGGACAGTGTGACAGGCAAAGACAAGCTCAGTGTAAGGATACATAACACAAGTCATCATCTCTCCTGGAAGACAGATGGTTGAGGTATTTTGCAGTCAAAACCATAAAAATAGAAGTCAAGCAAGGATAATTTTGTGTTGCTCAAACACCACAGAAACAGAACCATGGGCTCTGGATGGAGCCCCAGGTGGCATCCTTGGGGAGCCTGAGCATGGAGTGCTACCGTGCAGCTCCTGGGGCTGGGCTCACCCGAGTCTCCTCAAGCAGGCTGTGGTTGCCATGCTCCTCACTACAGACCTGACTGGTAGCCATGTTACTGAGTGAAACAATATAAACACATTCTTCAGGCAATGGGGTAGAAAGTGCATGTGCAGTGGTTAAAAAAAAAATTAAACTATTTTTCTTAGTACTGCAGTAAGGAAACATTTGGGCAGCAGTTTCAATTTTTCATGGAACCACTTGGTTTTGATTCCTTATATGCTCTGTAACAGCTTGCATTAAAAAGTGCTTCTCTTCCAGCCCCTCCCCTGGGTCAAGATGGGTTTCCCTGATCTCACACCACCTCCTGGGGACTCGGGGGGCCCTGGCAGTGGATTCCAGCTCCCTGCCACCCTCCCCTGACTCCTCAGGGGCATCTCCCATCAGGGGCAGGAAGTCAGCAGCACAAAGGAACCAATCTTAGCTCATGTCCATTGACTCTGAGGTGGGCAGGGAAGCAGAATCTTTCTGAATGCTCTCAAAAAGCGATGCCATTTCAGGGCTGGATCTGATCTGAGATGAAAACTCAGCCATTGCTGGGCTTTTCTCCACCTCGGGGATGGTCAGGAGCGCAGCGACCGCTCTCATGGCAGAGCGCTTCAGTTCATCCTGCTTCTCAAACTCCTGCTTCACAGAACCAGCTTTCACCTGCAAATGCAAGGCACCGTTTTCAGCTGGCACAAGGGCTCAGACCAGAGCCAGAGACAGGAGGCTCTGCAGCACAGCGCCCCGCAGTGCCCCGTCTGAGCTCACCTTGGTGCAGCAGGTCGCCCGGAGGGGCTCAATCAGCCGCTCCAGCCGCTGCAGCACCGCGTTGGGACAGAGGCTGCAGAGCCGAGCCAGCATGATGAACGTCAGCATCTGGGAAAAGGGGAGAGAAACCAGCACTGCCTCACGGCACCTTCCGGGCCCCTCTGCATCATGATACACACTGCTGAGCTCCTTTGCACTTGTGCACAGGGCTCAGAAGAGGTCAACCGAGTCACAGCATGGCGAGGACATAGCCCTTCTGCTGAGCTGTGAGGCCATCAGCCAGGGCAATGCCAAATGGTCAACAGAGTATCACAAGCCACAATGAGCAAGACACAATTCATAGGTATTTCGATTTTGGTGACTTTTCCCATGGAACCAGCTACAGCAGGCTTGTGGTGTCAAGGCCACCACAGTCAAACTGGACAATGTTAGGTGAAGGGCTGCCACAGCTGCAGAGAATAGGAAACTGCACAGCAGGAGCACCCTGTGCTGTGCTGACACATCAGCTCAATTCCAGCCCAAGCCCCCTGAGAACAAGTAATATCAGGGACATCCCCACACTCCAGTTGAGGCACAGCACCTACCCGAATGTCATAGTGATCCTTCAGCCCCTCCTCCAGGTGGTTCAGGTACTCGTAGATATCCAGGCGGCCAAGGCAGCTTTCCAGCAGTGTGTACATGCATTCAAAAGCAGCTTTCCTCACATCAAGGCCATCGTCCACGGTGTGCTTGAATGGCCCCATTTCTACCTTAAACAAGAAGAAAAATACAGCTGTCCCCTCTAACAGCAGAGAGGATGACAGCTTCATCTCAGCTTCACATGCAGAGATCACTGCTGTGCTGCACCCAGGCTGAACAGCCAACATACCTCCCGGATGAGCTCCCTCCTGACCTTCGTTTCATTGTACAGGCTGGGGAGAACTGTGTTTAGTAAATCTCGGATTAAAGAAGGTTTGTTGTGAGCAGCAGAATTAAACAGGGCTAAAGCCACGCGTCGAACATTCAGGTCTGGATCCTGAAGAGTTTTTAAAAAGTCACCTGTGGGATAAGAAAGCACCAATCAGTCCTGCTGCAGTGTTTGAAAAGTATTTTCAAAGCATATCAGAGTGTATTTCAAACACACCTATGGCAAAATAACTCTAGGGGTGCAGTCTAACACAGACATTCAAGATGCTTTCCCTCCCTTCATCTGGGTTGTAAAAAAACGGAAGGACCATGACTTTCCTACATTTGGGCATAAAAACAAACCACATGATTCTAGCTACATCATCCCAAAGTCAAATCAGCAGCTTTGGTATTCAAGGAAGCTCGGTTTTGTTTTTCCCTTGCTTAGATCTCATCTGCTCAGACTTCTGTGAAACAAAAGGCCCAGACAGCAGGTCTGAGATGTGGGCTCCCTAGGTGTAAGGCCCTTTTAATGCACATTATATTTTCGAAGATCCTTGTCATGAGATGCTTGAATCCTAAGTTTAAACACACAAGGAACTTATGGTCTGTTACCAACTCATCTCTGAGCAAGACATCAGAGCATTTAACATGGACTTACGTGACAGGGTTGTTCTTTAATCCCAAAAGCAGAGAAAAACAGATAAAAACTAGCTGTCCATAGGTGTGGAAAATCCTCATGCTGCTACTGATGCTAATGATCTCGGGTTGCCTGCTCTCCTTGCTATTTGTACACACCTACCTATGCAGCCTTTCAGGAGAGCATCGATGGGCTGAGGCTGGTCTGCAATGGTGAACTTGATGGCAGTGACAACCGTGCTGCGGGCTTGTGGGGAGCCTGTGGGAGAAGGGGGGGATCAAGAGACAAAGTCATTTGCTTTGAAGTACTTGTTGGGTTCCTGGTCACGTTGTACAAGCTTTGAGGAGGTAATAGAACAGAGGATCTGTCTTAACCTCCCTGTTTCATTCCTGCTCCAGCATAATCTCCACATGCAGTCCCTGCTCCCAAGACCCTCCTGCACCCTGTGCAGCCAGTGCTCCTCTGGTCCCCCTGCAGAGATCCCTCCTTCCTCCTCACCTCTGCAGACTGGCTTTGCTGCCTGTTGAACCCACCAGCAGTTCACAAGAGGACTTCCCAGCCAAACAAGGCCCTCTCCCCCTCTGGCCATTGCCCTTCCCATTACCTGATGGCAGCTGTTTCTTCAGCCGGGGCAGCAGCTCCGAGGGGTTGACCAGTGTCAGCTTCCCCAGGCACTCAGCCACCACATTGCGTGTCCCCTCCTCCGGGCACTCACAGTGCTTGAAAAGCAGAGCCCAGATATCCTCCACGTAAGGCTCGAGGCCATCGGCTGGGGAGGAGCTGATCACCTCTTTTAGTGAGTGCAGCAGGAGGTACTGTCTCTTGGGCTGGCTCCCGATCTCTTTCAGCATGAAGGGAAGATACTCCTTAAGGTTCCCAACACTGATGTTCCCCAGGGCATAGGAAGCAGCGGATTTCACCTCTTCGTTGGGGGAAGTGAAGGCTTCCAGGAGCACAGTCTTGAGCTCCCTCTGAGCACTGAGGTTGGTGGTGCGGCCCATCTCTGCCAGCGAGAGGAATGCCAGCACCTTAACAGCAGAGCTGGACTTGGGGCTCTGCACATCCTGGATCAGTTGGGCCACCGTGGCGGGGGCTTCCTTGGGGCAGGCTGAGGACAGGGCTGCCACACACTTGGCCACAGAGTGAGAGGCCTGCTTGTGCCAGGTGCCCGATGCCCCGGCTGAGCCTGAGGAGTACACAGGCCCCGTCAGCTGCTTCATCAGCTCCAAGTAACCCACGGTGGCTGTTTTGGTCAGGACCAGAGCCTGGAAGAAGTCTATGATGGCGCTCAGTGCCCCTCCTTGGAGCAAGGGCGAGTGGATAAGCTGAAAGATTTCAGCAAGAACAGAACCGCTGCTCTTAGAGAGGCAGGAGGGATAAACCTTGGCCAAAGTAGTGAGGAACACAACAGCCACCTGGGACACATGCATGTCGTTCTCAGTAATTAAAGCAGGAAGCTCTGCTAGGACAGATTCTATCATGGCAGGCTTCAGGCTGTCACTGTAGTTCTTCACCAGGATGTCCAGAGCAGTCAGAGTGCTCAGTTTCAAGGCACGTTGATTCTTTCTCAAGAAGGAAGCCAGAGTGGGGAAACCTTCCCCCAGAATGGGTCTCAAATCTATTTTAAGTGGAGAACCAGCAATTAAGGTTAATGCTTTGACAGTTGTCAATCTGGTGATTTCATTTTTGAGCCTCTCTAGAAATATTGTCAAGGTTGGCTGGAGATCAGTGCTTAAATGGTCTCCCAGATTGTGAATGATCTGTGCCATGCAGGAGATAGCACGCTCCTTCACCTCCTGGTCGATGTCAGCTGCCTTCAGTCTCTTCAGGGTACCAGGAAAAAGGTCCTTCACATAGGGCTTGGCATCAAAAGTGCAAGATTTGTCCAATGGCCTGATAACTTTCGCAAGTTGCTGAGTAACCAGCAGAGCTTCTGAAGTGATCTTATAAAAGGGGTCTCCAATGCAGGTCACAACAGGAGGCAGCAGGCTTTTGATATGAGGGTGAAACACCTCGGGCTGGTGATTGCAAAGAAGAACGTGAAGGAAAGACAGCGTATCAATCCTCATGTTGGAGGAGCTGGATTTATCAGCCAGGGAGAAAACGATACCTGTGCAGAGGAGACAAGGCAGACTGCTGTCTTATTTCACCAAGGGGTTCTTATGAACCCACTTCCCCTGAAAAAACAGACACAATCAGTTTTCTTTCCCTCACAGGTAAATATTTCTTAACTAATAATTTGATTCTGTGGAAATGAACTTTATACCCTCATCCTGGCTTCCAGGGGCAGACAGAAGCCAGGATTGTTCTGGGATGTCCTGATGCTGAGCGGAGATAATGCACAAGAATAAAAATGGAACATGCAGGCAAGGAGCACTGCATTAGGAATGGACTGAGACAACCCTGCTCCTTACCAGGGACTAGAGCAGGGATGTGATCTGCCAGGCAACCGGGAAGGACGTTGGCCAGTTCTGTCAGGAGGCTGAAACAACCTTGTCGTGATTTAATGCTCTTTTCTTTCAGCTGCTTGTGCAAGGCCTTGACAATGTTTGGGACCTGCAGTTTAGGAAACCAGAGAGAAACACACCCATCACCCCAGCTTCTAGGGCCCAGAGCTCTGCTACCACAGCAGCTTGGTCAGCTGAGCCAGAGGCAGGGACACTGCAGCAGCTGCTGATGGAAGTGGTTGGCCACCTCCCCACACACCTGGTTCTGCAGCATCACCAGAGGAACGTTGTCTTTGCCAGCAGCCTCTGAAGCCTGCAGCAAGCCCTGGATGGGCAGAGTCTGCTTCAGCAAGGAGATGTAAGCACTGAAGATGTCAGCTTTGACATTCTCCTCCCTCTCCTTGAATCTGCTTATCAAGACCGGGGAAAGAGTTTTGTAGAAGTCCTGAAGGAGGTCGTGCCTGCTGCTGACAATGGCCTCCAGGCACTTGGCCGCAGACCTGCGGACCTTCCAGCTGATGTCATCATCATCACTGTACTCATCATCACTTTCTGGGCAGGAGACAGGGGAAAACAAGGGGCACCGTTATGGAAAAGAGAGAGATAGAGGATCATTTGATCCTCGCAGCTTCCCAGACAGATGCCAGTAACTCACACACATCTGGGAACATGGAGCTGTCTGGAACTGCCTGAGGCTACAGACAACACCACCAGGACCCAAGGCTGCCTTGTGTCAGATTCCTCTCTCCAAGAGCTGATGGAAAATACACCTGAATGTTACTGCCCTTACTGGCTGCTCTAGTCCAGGCACCAAGGCAGCTGTTCTGAGCTTCCCAGATTTTACAGATAGAAACATGTGTTTCCCTTTGCAATTCCTGAAGGGCAAAGAGCAGCCTAACAATTCCCTATGGCAGTGGCAGAATATGTAACACATTCTGCAGGAAGCTGGCCAGAAGCTTACCCCAATTAAAATGAATGTAAACAAAAATTACTTTCTTCTAGTAAACTTGTTATAACCTTTGTTCTTAACCTCAACACTACATGCAACTCTAAATAGAGGCATTATGAAACACTGTCTATAGCAAACAGGCACTAGAGGTACTCTCCTGGCTGACCAGGGCCCTGCATCCATCACAAAGCAAACATGATTCAGAAAATAACTGAAAGGCCTCTTTCGAAGACAGCATCAGATCGCTTTGGCTAATGACCAAGATGTTTTTAATTGTGGCCAACGATGTTTCAACAGTGGCATTTTCAAGTGTTCAGAATTGTAGCTTTGCTCTCTTCTGCTACAAAGTAGTAACAAATATAGTGAAAATACCTTATAGGAAAACCTTATGGTTTGGTGACTACGAGGTTTGTAGGTCAAATTACACTGAAACTCTTAAATCAAAATTGAAGGCATGCATTTAAAATATAAAAAAAATAATACATAATAAATAATAAAACAGTTAGGCAGATACCTCTTCCTGCCAAAGAAAGCAACCAGCCTTGCCACGAGGGCCACAAGTAGAGATTCTGCAGCCTGGCTGACTGCTGTGCTCAGAAAAATGTGTGTGTGTGTGTGTGTGTGTGTGTGTGTGTGTGTGTGTGTGTGTGTGTGAAACTCCCTAGCAAAGGGAGAGAGAAGCAGATGCAAGGCAGAAAGCAATGCAGGGCTCCAGCCTGGCCAAGCAGCAGGTTCTGGCACAGCCTGGCAGGGTGCTGGCTGCCACAGCCAGAGAGCAGGCAGCACTGACAGCACTCACCCTGCCTTGAAGAACAACCCACCCACATCAAATCAACTGCTTGGAGCCAGGGGCTGAGGTCTGCAGGGCAGGCTGCAAGCAGTACCAGCACCTCTGGGAGACCAGGGGAGCACCTGGTCCCTAACAATCAGGACAGCAGAGCTGCTGCTGCTCCTCGAGATTTCCAGGAGTTAAGCCTTGCTGGATGTGCTCCAAGTCAGGCTGCACAGCAAAAACACTGCTTCCTTCATACAGCTCTCCAATAAGATAGATCAGATTGCAAGGTTCCATGTTTTCACTGTCACCTAAAGCAGACAGAGATCTAAGGACTCTATCAGTACGAACTAAAATTAACAAACTCAGAATTGCTGCTGGAACTTTGCACATACAGCTATACTACTGCCACTGATAAATTAACCCATTTAAAATAATTGACTGTCTTGAAAGAGATCTGGAAAGTAACACCACAGAGGATGAGAAAGCAGGAAGGGGAGTAATGTTAACCCAGTGTTCTGCTGAGCACAGTCATCCTCACAAGCAGGCACCTTGCTCTTCATCCTCTCCACTTTCAGTTTCCATCATCTCTTCTTCCTCCTCATTATCATAGTTGTAGTTTGGGTCAAAGGTGATGTACTTCAAACATAATCCCATCACATTAGGGATGTGAGGGTCCATTTCCTTTGGGCACCTATCACAACAAATAAAAGTCCTAAGATTTAATAAATTAAAGAATAAGCAATTTTAAATATCCAAAGAACATAATTAAACTCCAACAGATCCCAAAATGCCTCACAGACTACATGACCCTTTTGTTAACATGAGTTAAACCAGACCTACTCTGTGCACAAAGCAAGACCACATTCTCCTGATAAGAAAGCAATGATTTCTGTAAGAAAAAAAAATAAAAATAAACTGCCTGTACCACCTGATTGAACATTTACCACCTGATTGAACCCTCCCTTCATGGAAGAAAACCTCTCTGCAGGGATCCTTTTCCAAGACAAGCAGTAAACATTTGACCAACAGGAGAGCTGCAGCTCAGCATCTTTTCTGCCTGAGCCCCGCTCCTGCCTTCCACTCCCTCCATGCACCAGGAGGAGGCAGTTCCCTCTTGCTGACGAATCCTCCAAGGACATGGAGAACTCCCACTCCTGCAGAACCAATGCAGGAACACACTCACATGCTGAAGTAACATAGCCCACAACTCCAGCCCAACTCTGCATGAAAAGAAGGATTTGGAACTGTCCTTCCCAACAGGAATGCATGGAAGGAAGATACTCAGCCCTGGATGTTTGATGTATAGATATTTACAGCAGGAGAGCATGGACACCCAGGATGGTGTGCAGCTGTCCCTCAAAGGCACACACCTTCTCACAAAAGACTCAAAGGCCTGAAAGCAGTACTCTCTTAGCTCATCATCTTCCACGTTACAGTACTGAACAATCAGAGGAATTATCTTCTCCAGATGTTCTCCTGGGAAAGACAAAGAAAGCAGCAGTGAAAAATCGCTCCAGGCCTCACTCATCTGAGCAGCCAACAGCTCTGCCACTGCCCTTGTGTGCCGAGCAGAGCATCCCTCCCCTGGACCTCATGGTCAAGGCAAGCAGGGATTTTCAGCAGACAACTCCTGCTCCCTGTCTTCAGCCCCTTGTTGGCATTTCAGTCACAGAAAGAGCTGTGACTGGAAGTCTTCTAGGTCCTAATCTCATCCCCGGCAGACCTTTTAGACAAGTAACACAACACACTTTCCTCCACTTGTCCTCTCATTTAAAACAGGGTGATTCCACTGACCTAATTCCTAGAAATGTTAATTCAGACAGCGAAGTGCTGCAAGACCTTGAGATGAAATCACTACAGAAGGGCAGTCAAGGAGTTACTCTGGTGTCTCCTCCCTTCCAGGTGTAGATCCGAGAGCCAGCTCAGGGGCACAGAGGGAATCACAAAGCACAGAGAGAGCTCAGTTCTGCCACTGAAAGGAGCTGCTCAAAATGCACACCCATTTCCCAGCCTCATTTCAAGCTCCTTGTCCTACCTATGCGGTGTCCAGCCTGCCTGCTGATGCCAGCCACACACTGAATGTATGTCCTGGTTGTAGAAGTAGACTCATTCCTCTTCAGCTCGGCAAGGAGATGCTCTGTGAGCTCTGAGAAGATGTTTCCACTGCAGGTCAAGACAAGATGGCCCAAGGCAATGATGGCCCTTTTACGAACTGCCAGCCTGGGGCTTGTCAGCTGAGGGAGGAGGCAGTTCAGGATGGAGGGATGGAAAGAGTGAAGTGTTCCCCCCAGTCTGCAAACAACAGCAATAGACAGAAGTCAGAAGTCAAAGCCTCAGAGAAAAAGCCCTCTTTTGCAAGCAAAAAATGTGAAACTCCTTCAGCTATGTTGTGGAGAGAGGAAAAGGGTGTGCTTGGTGTTTTGGTCTGAACACCAATTTGTTCTGTAAACACAGGGAGAAGTTACTGCTCTTCACTGTGGATGAGTTAAATTTTGACAGTGCCTTTCTGGGTGCCCTGGGGGGCTGCCAATAATTTCCTGCACACAGTTGACATATGACACTGTCACTCTTGACTTGTGTAACAGGAGAAAGAAGCAGACAGGAAAAAAAATGCATGTGTGATCAGATCACAGGGCTAAAATAAACCTCCCTGCTCTGCCCTCTCCCTCCCTACGTTTGTTTGAACGGAGCCTCTGGGGGATCCATCACTAACATCACTGCTATTCCCAGGCACAGAGGGGCTCAGCCTCTTGTCTCTCATCCCTGCTGGGGAATCTGCTCTGCTGGGATATTCCCCAATGGCAGCCAACTCAAATCCTTTGTTTTTAAGATCCCACAGTAGGATTAAGGAAATACAGAAATCAGAAGCAAGCACATGCATGCAGCTCTCCACCATACCCAGCTCCTGGAAGAAATCCTTTGGTACCTGCTCAGCATATCTGACAGGATGTCAAGAGCCTCCAGTTGCACAGACACATCCTCCTGCTTGCCAATGGCTCCTGTCAGCTGGGCTGTGATCTTTTTGCACACATTTGCTGTCACGGTGGAGCCTGCAAGAGAGGGATTTTTTGCCCACTGACAATTAAAAAGAAGTCTTCTACTGCTAAGAACCATTTAATCCCTATATAAAAAAAAAAAAGGAAATCACCAGTGAGAGACCTAACCAGAACAGCAGTCAACTGGCTGCTGCTTGAGATGGTGGAAACACTGCAAAGAGCCAGGCACATCCCTCTGCAGCACATCCCCCTTTGAGGGACAGCTGCACTGACTGTTTGCAAGAAGCTTCCCTTCCCACAGAATGGATTTTAGACCAAAATGCCCTCTCTGTTTCTTGGGCAGCTCCCAGGCCCATGTAGGAAGCAGAGATGGATGGCAAGGCTCTGGCATGGTTTTTTCCTGTGTCTTTAACTTGAAAATGTTCAG
Source organism: Heliangelus exortis (assembly GCF_036169615.1). Taxonomy (NCBI): domain Eukaryota; kingdom Metazoa; phylum Chordata; class Aves; order Apodiformes; family Trochilidae; genus Heliangelus; species Heliangelus exortis. The sequence goes on along the minus strand of NC_092433.1, from coordinate 20,911,923 downwards.
TTTAAACACATCATGGTTTGCTCCACAGGAAGAGCAGTCTCAACAGAAACCCTTTCCTAGCTCCATGATGAAATGTAAGGGTGGAACAAAGTAAATCCATCCCAAAATTATACATAACTGAGGTTCAGTAACGTGTTGAGATTGCAGCCAGAACCACCATCTCCTACGGTCCAGATACAAGTTTGATCTTCATGCTGGGGTGTGCCTGTCCCAACACCAATTTTTCATCAGATGCAGCTCCCTCAGGATGCTCAGCTCATGTTTTCAATTCACCCCATCTTTAAGCACACTGATGTCTAAGATCCTTTCTCTCTCTTCCTAATTCCATAACTTTTCAACTGGCAGGTGAATAAGGAATCTGTAACTTTTAGCCCCTGAACTACACGTTTTCCTCTCTTTCTCCCATGCTGTGCCTCTCTGACAAAAAGGGACAGAGGCTTTACCTGCAGCAGCTGGTGGCAGCTGGGAGATGACTGTTTTCAGTCCAATGCTGGAGATATCCCTCAGCTGTTCCTTGTCAGACAACATGTTTGTGCACAGTGTGTCCACAATGGTTTCCACCTGGTACTCCTTCACTTTGCCAACCAGTGGGCCCAGGCTGTGGGGGAAGAAGGCAGTCAGAGTGAGGAGGAAGAGCGGTGCTTCCCACCATGTGAAGGGATGCTCAGGCCCACTCCTCCTTCAAGGCAGCTCAGGCACAAGTGCAAATATTAAGAAACCATCAATACTGAGCACTGACACCCTGCAGAACACTGTGTCCCCAGCCTTATGTACCCTGCATTCTTGCCTCAGGTAACTCTGTATCAGACTCAGTGAGTTTTATATCACATTTCCAGGGCATTTCACATCAACTACTGCAAACACGAGGCCAATTAAGATCTTACTTGAAGGAGCAATGAATTTGAGCCAAACCAACCATCTTACACAGAGTAATGGCAAAATTTACAGTCAATTTTGGGTAAAAAATGACCCAAAGCTTAACCAACCATCAAAAATACACTTTCAGAAGGAAATGCCAAGTGGATTTGCACAAGCAATTAGCTACCTATTGCCCTCTGCCATGTGTGAAAACCTCGACCTGAGCCAAGGCTCAGAATTAAGCAGAGGAGAGAATGCTCCCCTTTCCTTGCTCTTATTGTTATTATCAGAAAAACTTTCTGTTACAACCTGTATCTCCTGTTGACAGACCAAGAAATATGTACTGCTTCAAAAAAATAGAATAAACCAGCTCAAAGCAGGCAGAGACAGGAAAGGGCCAGAAAAAGTCAGGACAGTGATAGAGACAATATATGATTAGAAAAAAGGGAACATGACCCCCAGGTGGTCTTTAAATGGCCCTGTGTGTGTGACCTGACCCATTCAGCCCACTGCTAGAATGAACTCTCCCATTTAGACACGCTGGGGAAGGAGACAGAACACATCAGCAGAACGATCAATTCATCAGGTCACTCAGTGGTAAAGGAACCTTCTGCTTTTCTCATTTGGATTTGAAAAATACTGAAACTGTCAAAGGCAAAGCAACAGCACAAGCTACACTTGGAGTCAAAGCATGGAAGAAACCCAAGCGCATCATAAACTTTAATGAAAATGCCCTTGGAGAACAGGACTTGGACCTGAAATTCAAATGCCATTTTTGAAGGGCTACACCTGTTTAGGACCATCTCTATCAGAGGCAGAACCACTGGGAAATCCATCACTGGATTTCAAAGCCCAAGAAAGGAGGGAAACTTGATAACCAAATTTTAAACTGGGCTTCTCTCTGAAGAAATAAAATATTTATTTACTATGGTAAGATTCAAACACTGAGCTACTTCCCAAATCACCTGCTGCCTCTGGACAGGTATCTGTGAGGCTCACCCTTTCTGAATATCAGCAGAGAAAGAAACTGCAGTGCCCAGCATGAGAGGGAAAGGCCCTGGAAAGGGAGGTCTGAGTGAGGTGCTGAGGGCCAGGCTCTGCAGCCTGTAACAGGTTCCTCACTGCCAAGCAATATGGTCCTGGCTGCCCAGGCCCTTACCACTTCACAGCGAGGTTCTGCACTTCCCCATTTTTGTCTTCCAGCAGTTTCAGAAGCATCTTCACAACTTTTTTCTCGCTGTCTTCATCCAGTTTTATCGAATCTTTCTGCAGCTCCACCATCAGGTCGTTGGTGGCCATAAACCTGGGAGAACACAAGGCAAAAGTGGGCTGGCTGATACACAAACACGTTTCCTTCCCACCACTTGGACAGTGGAACTTGATAATCAGTGCTTGCAGGAAAACACCTTCAAAGAGTAACTCACAATGCTTTACACTGGCCTGAAAAAAAAGGTACAGAGAAGAAGACAACAGCACCTGGGACACTCAGGGAGAGGTGGCTGGTGTGAAGTCTTTAGCTCATCTGTGTACATGAGAAATGTATGTTCTCTCCTCTCCTTGAAATACCTAACAGGGATGGGGAAAATTAAAACTAATATTAGCACCCAGCTTGTGTATTTTTTCTCAGTAACTAAATCATGATGGTTAACTGTGCTAGAAAATATCATGGTGACTTTTTTTGCCTAATTGCCAGTCCTAGGAAAACCAGTCTGGGGCCTAAGAACAAACCTGGATGTGTTCTCTCTGGCTGATGTAGCACTGATAGTCTGATCCCATATGTGGCCAAGGGGCTTAAGCTATCAAGCTCAAAAAAGAAAAATAAACTCCTGACTCCATGCAAACTTTTAAGTCCCTAGGTTATACTTGAGTTGCTATTGTTCAGCCCAGCCAGGGTTTGTTTACATCCTTCTGCTCCTGGGAGCCTTCACTAATCCAAACAGTTGTGTCACCCACAGGCTTAGCCTCTTTCCTTCTGTAACTCCCTCTCAAAGCTGCTTTTTCTGTTCTAGAGAAGATACCAAACATCTCACTACAGCAAGGCACTGCTGGTGCTGGGTGCAATCCTGTGGAAGGATTTGTTACAAACCAAACCACAGATGCTGAACCTGTGCCACAGCTTCCCTTGCTGACGAGACCTCTACAAAAGCTGCTCTCTTCCAGGATATGTGCAGCCTTGACCACCCCAGTTCCTACTTCAGATCCTCTGCTGCCCCTTTTTTAAGAAGCACTTTCTGCTCTTTAGTCCTTTTCCACTGTCTAATTAATGATATTCACATTTGGTTAACAACATAACACAATATTTGTCACAAAGACACATTTCCAATTGTACTTCTTTTCTCTCCCATGAGCAAAACCAAACAACCATTATCATTCCAGCTTAGAAGGAAAACAAACTCCAGCTGTTACTCAATAGAATTCTCTAACAGGGACAATGTCAAAACGGATATTGAGACGTTCTGGTAAGTATCTATTTTCCTAGGAGCAGTAAATGTAAAGGCTGCTGGTATAGAAGTGTGAGGCTCTGAGAAATGCAAGTGTGGTTACCATGTACTGGTTCCTTCCTAATGTCAGCCCCAGCACAGGGGTGGATGTCCAAAAGGACCCACAGAGCAGCTCTTCCCTCCCAATTACCAAATGACACCTCCACTGTAAATTAGGCTCTGATGTAATTAATTCAGCATGCAGGAGCCCCCATGTACCAGAGCAACATTTCTGTCTCCAACCTGCAAGCCTGCTCTGGAGCAGCAACCAGGTGCTCTGCTCTGGAAGGGAGGAGTGCTGTGGTGTTAGACAGCCAGAGACCCAAAACAAGAAAACCAGAGGGCTCTGACCTACAACGTTAGCAATATGTAATCTATTTTTAATTCTGCAGGCTGCACTTGCAGTGGTGTCTGCGTAGAACAAGCATGACCAATTATGGCCAGGGGCTGAGCAGAGCCCTGCACGGCCACACATCCAGCTTCCCACTCACAACCTGCTGCCCTCTGCCCACAGGACCTCAGAACCTGCCACGTGGGCCCATGTACTGGAGGGGAGCACCCGAAACCCAGTCCTGTCAGTGGGCACGGACACAGAGAGTGGGCTCACGTCTGAGGGTGTGCTGGGTCTGTAACAGGACACGTGCCTTCTGCAGAGTATTGACTGAAAGCTCTGTGAACAAGGTGATTGTGCAACTACTCCATCACTGAGTTCTCTAAAAAGTATCTCTTAACATCAGGAGATCAGCTGCCTCTGCAATAAACGACTTACTTTTAGGACATTACTAACATCTCATCTTCTAAAGGACCTCAAAATATCAAGTCTGGCACAAACATCACCTCCCAGGTTGATGCTCTGAGGACAATATGCTCACAGGTGAAATTTGTCACGCTGTTATAGTTGCACTGATTTCTTACAGAGCTCCTTGACCCGCAAGCCGCTGGCCCCAACCCTAAAAATGTGTCAATTTGTTTTCTGCTGACAGCGAGAGAATAAAAGCCCCTGATTCCCGTCAGGAAGCTGTGTTTTCCCAGTGCTCAGGAGCGGTTCTCAGAACAACCTGAGCGGTGCCTGCAGTGCCGGCTCTCAGCTCCCGGGCTGCTCTCCCCACGCACCGCATCACGCACACGAACCGAGCCCGAGCCGCCCCTCAGCGCTGCTGCACGACACCAGCTCCGGGTCTGTGAAGCCCGATTCTCCCTCCCACCCTGCTCCAGGGAAGGCTGGGGGTCTGTGGGTGCTCGTGGGTTTCCCTACACTCCTCTCGCAGCCACAAGAACACGGGTGGACCGAAACGTGGCGAATAAACCCCGCTACTGCCCCGGCACGGAAACTCCGCGCACCCGGCAGCCTGGGACAGCGGGAGTGTGCGGCAGGGGACACCCCGAGTGGGAAGGGACACGCAGACACCCGTGGGAAGGGACACGCAGACACCCGTGGGAAGGGACACCCCCCCGTGGGAAGGGACACGCAGACACCCGTGGGAAGGGACACCCCCCGTGGGAAGGGACACGCACACACCCGTGGGAAGCCCCCCCGCAGCCGTCCCCGGGTGGCCGCCCCGTCCCGCCCCGGGCTGGTCGGGCGCCGCACCTGAAGTCCTTGTCGGTGGAGGTCATCTTGTCCAGCAGGCTGGAGATGTGGTAGGAGACGCTGGCCATGGCCGCGGCGGGGCCGTTGGGGCAGATGGCGGGGGTCGCGGTGCTGCCCGCTGCTCTGGTTGCCGCACGCCGCTCCGAGGCGGGGTCCCAGCCCCGAGGCAGAGCCGAGCCCCGGCCGGGGCCGTGCGGGACGCTGGGCGGGCGGAGCGAGGGCGGAACCCGCCCCCCGGAACCTCCGGTCCGGCGGAACCCGTGCGCGCGGCCCGGCGGGGCCGTTTGTGTGCCGGACCGGCGCTGCCACGTCTGTGTCGCGCGCGTAGCCGGGGGTCGCGCGGGGCCGGTGCAGCCATGGTAGGGACGGGCGGGGGCACGGGACCGGCACCGGGACCGGCACCGGGACCGGGACTGCTGCGGGGGGGCACGGGACCGCCTGATCCTCCGGGGGGGAGGGAGGCAGGGAGAGAGAGAGAGAGAGAGAGAGAGGTGGCGGGGGCGGCACGGCGGAGAACCGGCGGAGGTCCCGGTGCTCGGCCCCGCGGGAAGCTGGGCGCGGCGCAGGGCGTAACGCTCCCGAGTGCGGCTGCCGCTTCTCGTGATGGCACCGGCGGGCGGAGGCGGCCCGGGAGCTGCGGGGTCCCGTCCCGGGGCCGGGTGCCCGGTGCCCGGTGCCAGCGTCGTTGTTTCTCGTCCTCCCCCGCAGGTCTCGGTGATCAACACGGTGGACACCTCCCACGAGGACATGATCGTAAGTGTGCCGGGACGGGGCTGGTACCGGCCAGCCCTGCTCCTCCGGCTCTAGGAAGCCGCCCCTTCACACGATGGGTGAAAAGTTTGGTGCCGTGGGATTTTGGGTGGAAAACACCGTCTGGGGTGGGGGTGGTGCCGGTGCCGGTTCACCCCGGGCGGGCAGGACGCGGGGCTGCCGGGGCAGGGGAAACGATTCCAGACTCTGATTTTCACACCCAGGCTTGACTGCTCTGGATAAGGAACATTTGTGTAGTTGGTGGGGACGACAGGCAGGGAAGTGACTTACTGGGCTTGTCCCCGTCGCTTAAAACCTGACTCTTTTAACCTGCTGTGCTGGGACTCAGTCTCTGTTCACAGTTCTTGCAGCTGCTTTTAGAATGTAGTAAGAGTTGTTTAGAAAGCAGAGGTGTGAGGTGCTGACAGCAGCTGCTCCATCCCTTGCAGCACGATGCTCAGATGGATTACTATGGCACTCGTCTGGCCACCTGCTCCTCAGACAGATCTGTGAAGATCTTTGATGTTCGGAACGGGGGGCAAATCCTCATTGCAGACCTGAGAGGGTAAGGTGTCAGAAACACAAGATTCTAATCTGGGGAAATCTTTAACATTTGGTCCTTTTGGCCTTTGTTAAGATAAGATGCACGGGAGGTTCCTTCAGGGTGATAATTGCTGCGACTGCTTGTTGCTGGGTGACTCTGCAGAGCTGTGAGGGGGGACAGAGATCAAGTTAAAAATAACAGTAGGGCTTTTTGATTCATGAAATACTCAATACCTGTAATTTTCAAGAAGTAAACTCAGTCTTAATTGCCAGTGTAAGGATAAGCATTTGGAATTGGTTTTGATGGTTGTGGCTTTGTCTGAGAGTCCAGGACACCTTTTTTTATCTTATTCTTCATCTCTCTAATTGGGCTGCTTCTTGCAGGCATGAAGGGCCCGTGTGGCAGGTTGCCTGGGCTCACCCCATGTATGGGAATATCCTGGCTTCCTGCTCCTATGACAGGAAGGTGATTATCTGGAAGGAAGAAAATGGCACTTGGGAAAAGACTTATGAGTACACAGGGCATGATTCCTCAGGTATGTGGGCTCTGGGGCTGGGAGGTGAGACTAAGATGTGAGGGGATACAGAAAGGTTGGAATAAATCCATCAGTGTGAGGAAGAGCCTCTGTCAGACAGCTTGGGAGAAGTTAAGGGAGAGACAGTAAGTCTGCTCAGCATGGCTGCAACATTTGGGTAATGTGCTGTTGCTGGATAACCTCCTGTCACAGTTCATACCATGTTTCTATTTTACAAATAAATTGGCTTTCAAACAAACACAATGGGAGGATACTGAACTCTTCAGGAAAATATTGTTTGTGTCTGCTACAGGAGGAAAGGGAAAAGCTGGATTTTAGCATGTTGTGTTAAAATGGGTTCTGTTCTGTTGAGATGATTGATCCTCTTATGGGCAGCTCTGAGAAGTCTCCAGCTCTGTTGTGTTACTAATCTGGACTTTAAATACTGTGCTGGCTGTTCAGCTTTTGTTCCAGAGTCAGCAATGCTCTTCCCTGTTGCAGGAGATAGTCAGAGGTTTTAATCTCTCGTTAAGAGTAATCTTTTGGTGTTCTCATTCCAAAAGAGTGCCAAAAATAAAGGCAGCTTTCTGTCATTCAGTAAGCCATGGCACCTGGCTGGCTGTGCTGAGCTCTTGGCTTTTGCAGCTGCTTGTTTTTAGTGACTCCTCACCACAGGTAGCTGCTGTGCCATAACCCCCTCTGCCTTACCCTGTGCAGTGAATTCTGTCTGCTGGGCACCTCATGACTATGGGCTGATCCTGGCCTGTGGGAGCTCTGATGGGGCCATTTCCCTCCTGAGCTACACGGGTGATGGGCAGTGGGAAGTCAAGAAGATCAGCAATGCACACACGGTATGTCTGACCCTTTGGGGTGCCTGGTGCTGCAGGTAAGCACTGGGCTCCTTCCCCCCACTGGAGCAGGGCAGGCCAGGTGTGCTCTGCCCCCCCAGCAGCTTTTTATTTATTGCAGCTTATAATAATGATTTTTTTTTTCCATTGAATAGATTGGATGTAATGCAGTTAGCTGGGCTCCTGCTGTTGTACCAGGAAGCCTTATAGAACAACCATCTGGTCAAAAACCAAACTACATAAAAAGATTTGCATCTGGTGGCTGTGACAACCTGGTCAAGATCTGGAAGTAAGTGCTCTGTTGCCAGACTGAGGAACTTACAAAACCTGGTATCCTCTGTAGTCTTTGAGTATTTCTCTAGCATCTCAGGTTGTATTTTCAACATATTTATGCTTTCATCTTTGAATTATCATTTTAGAAAAGTGCTTTAAAAATGGAAACAAGCTATAGTGATGTTCAGTTTCTCATGTGGTTACAGTCATTCGTGTCAGCCCTGCTTCATCTTATCTTGGAAAGTGTCCTTGGAAAGGTCTTTGGTCACCCCTGTCACTTGGACAGTAGCAGATTTCTGTGCAGTAACTGAAGTCCAAGTGCCCTTGGCCTGTGCTGCTGCTTCTGTCCCCTGGCAGGGATTTTGTCAGTTCAAGCCATGGAGCATTTTGGAGAGGAGTAGGTAACACTTTGCAGTAACTGCACAAGCTGGGAGTCTGAAAGCTACAAAACCAAAGTGTTGCAGGACAGGAGATGGTGAACATAACTGTGTGCTGCTGCCTGTCCCCTCACTGTGGGAATGTGTTTCCAGGGAAGAAGATGGGCAGTGGAAAGAGGAGCAGAAGCTGGAGGCTCACAGTGATTGGGTCCGAGATGTAGCCTGGGCTCCATCCATAGGTTTGCCAACAAGTACCATTGCCAGCTGCTCACAGGTGAGGGAGGCTCTGCCAGAGTGACACAGGCACTCAGGGCCCTTGCTTTAATTCCCTAGAGAAAAGGGGAAGGAGGTCAAGGAAGAGGAAGGATAAAACTGCTGCAGCAGGTCCTCTGGGCACTAAACTTCCAGTTAAAAATACTGTTCTGTAATACCTGGCATTCTTAATCAGCTCTTACGACTTCAACCTGTGTATTGATTGTAGTGTTATTGCTCCTATTAATTCTGTAAATGCTTTTTTTAGATGAGGAAGGCTACTCAGTAAGCTGGTAACTTGCTGTCATGTGTCTGGAAAGCAAAATCTCATTCTGGGGAAAATATTTCAGCTGATATTTACGTATTTTGGGAGCTCTTCTCTGGTGTTTGCATTATCCGTGTGTAGTTTTTCTCACTAGAGAGCTGTACCTCTGTCTTGCTTTCAGCTGTAGTAAGAACACAGCCCCCTTGCTGTGCTGAGCAAAGAGCCCCATGGACACATCTGGGGTTGTTGTTGGAGCTGTGGTTTGGGGTGTGGCTCCCAGGCAGTCCAGGCTGCATTTCCTGTGCTCTAAGTAGTGGTCCTTGGTCTGCTCACTTCTGCAGGATGGCAGAGTGTTTATCTGGACGTGTGATGATGCTTCTGGAAATTCCTGGTCACCCAAGCTGCTGCACAAGTTCAATGATGTTGTCTGGCATGTGAGTTGGTCCATCACTGCAAATATTCTTGCGGTGTCTGGAGGAGACAACAAGGTGAGTGCTGCTGCCTTGGCTTCTTGAGCAGTGCTGCTGTAACTGCAACCTGTCACCAGATCCAAGGGAAGGGAACGTGTGGAGCCTGAAACTTTTTCCTGTTGTTTTTCTGAGGTCACACTCTGGAAGGAGTCAGTGGATGGACTGTGGGCATGTATCAGCGATGTCAACAAGGGCCAAGGAGGAGTGTCTGCTGTGACAGAGGGGCAGCAGAACGAGCAGTGAGGCACCACTGGCTGCTCAGCCACAACAAGGCATCACGAGACCTGATCTGCAGTGTTTCTTCAACCACATGAGAACTGATTTTATCTGAACTGGACATGGAGATGGGAAAGAATTAGCCAATTTTGTGAGCACTCTATAACCAGTGCTGGGAGGCTACAAAATGTTGATAATCAGCCTTAATTGACATTCCTTTAAATTTAAAGAGTGTAGCAAAGTACTGTGCCTTTTACTACTCCTTGGTGCTGTAGAACTGGTACCCTGCTTCTCTGGTCTAGGGATCAAATTGAGTCACAGGCTGTGGTCAGACTTGAAGCATTTGTGTAGGAGGAGGAGGAGGCTCTCAGAAGGGGGGAGTGTGTACCCCTCTGTGCATGGGGACAAATCCTCCATCCCTTCTGAGGAACTCCAGAACTGCTGGGGGTGAGGGGAAGGGCAGGGGGAGCTCTTGGCACTGGGTGACAGTGCTGACCCACCCCTCAGGTATCAGAGGGGTGCTTAGGTCTTCCTGAAATGTCATGCTTGGGTATGTGAGTCTGTGCTTTCCTGATGATGGAGTAGTGGAATGCAGATGTCCTTTGCTTTAAAATAATCAAACATGGTTATTTTACCAACATCAATACATGAAATCATAATTTGAAGACAACTTTTTTTTTTTTTTTTTTAAGCCACAGTTCTGTACTGTACCCGAGGTTTGGTTTTTGTTGAGATACCAACAGAATAAAGTCCTATTGATTAAAGCCTGGTGTGGTCCATTCAATGGTCTTCTTGCAGGTCCTTGTTAGGGCTGTCCAGTCTGCCTTCAGTCCCACCACAGCCATGTTCTCCCACCCCTGCTCACAGCGGGGAAGGGGTTAGGCCACCAGACACTAAGGAAATGGCCTCAGAAGGAACAGCATCCTGCCCTGAGCTGAACTTGTGAGCCAGTGCACTTCAGGCACCTCCCCTTACAGTGTGCCCTCAGCTCACAGCTGAACCACTCTTCCTCTCCTACCAGTTTGCTGACACCTTCTTTTGAAATTACCTGTAAAGTGCTTGTTTGTTAATGAACCCTTGAATCAAACAGCTATTTGAATGCATGCAGCAATGGTAGTACAATTATTACAGACCTACACATCATATAAATATGATGCCTTCAGCTAATTTGCTGCATCTGTCTTAATTACAGGTTCTCATTTGCCCACTGCATACAGAGGTTATTTTGCTTCTTTTCTAGCAACAAAAGAGTCCAAAAAACCTCACAGCACTATTACATCATTGAGGCACAGAAGGCGCTTTTGGGATGCAGATGAAGCAGGGGCAGATGACAGGAAGAGTACTGAAATTAATGTGGGTATTTATTCTTGCTTACAAACAAACTTAAAGGATGGGCTTGGAGACAATCACATTTAAATCGAAACACAAACAGGAAAGTGCAAAAAGATTTTCAGAAAAATATGAAGACTCTCACAAGTCTTTATATTTTGCCTTCACAGAAACTCAGATGAAAAACTGAGGCAAGAAAAAGGAAAAAGACAGCACTAGATGGCCTGTTTTGTTTTTTTTTTTAATTTTACTACCAAATGAAATAATTTCTGATTTCTCAACCCTAAAGAAGCATGTGAACCTGAACAGTTTGTCCTGGCAGACTTAGGAGCAGCTTATCTTTTAAGGAACAATAAAAAGACCTAGAGCCAAAAATAATACAGGACAAGGTGAATCACAGGCTAACATTCAAGGCTTATTTTCTTATTTTTTTCCTTAATAAATAAAATGGTTATTCTAAATTACATGTTTGAAGCTATGTGAATCCTTTCTCAAACTGGTGGAAACCTCTTCTTACACTTCAATACACATTTATCATAAAGAATAAATGTTATGCATGGTTTTCCCTGAAGCTTTGGGCTGTGTCCATGCACAGTTCTTCCTGGAGGAGACCAGAGGTATTTACCACAGATCCCATAAAATACACCCATGAAAAATAATGAATATTAAAATTTTAGCACCATGAAGTGTCTCAATTAAATCTCATGTGGAGTTAAGCAGTTATTCACAGATCTGAATATCCTTAATGGTTTCTATGTCAGTTCAAATGTTTTCTTGGTTTGATCCTGGTAAAATAAAAATTTGACACTGCCAAATGTACAGACAGTATCCAAGGCACTTATAATTAAAGTGTTTTAGCAGTTTTTAGTGTAGAAATAAATCTGATAAATGTGTAGATGATTCTATACTCAGGTCTCTATTTAAATTGCTTTTACTTGCTCTAGGAGTACTTACAAAGAACCAGGTACTGTACAAATACAGGAGATATGAGGCTTTCCTCAGGGATATTCCTGTAAAGCTAGGAAAACTAGATTACATAATTCCAATGAAAATAACTACATATAAATTCAGATTTTTAACAAATATTTCCTGAACTCCATTGTGAATTTTCCCCATTTCTGTACATCAGGCCCTCTTACCTGTGCCAAAGAGGCGACGGGCACCCGTGAGCTGAGCTGCAAGTTCTGATAGATTTTTTTTTTATAATAAACCTGCATTTCCTTAGACTGCACAAGAGTGACATATGCTAATAATATTACAAAAAATAAATAGTCATAACAATAGAAGTGAGGCTTTCTTAAGTCTTTTGCTTGATAATGAACATGACAATACAAGTTCCTGTTTTTTTCTGTGTGATGATGGATGTTGACCCCAGAGCTGCTCATGCTGGGTAAGCTCAGAGACACACAACAAATCCTCTGAGAAGAGTGGAGAGCCTGGCACTGAGAACAGGTCCACTTCCTAACTCACCTCTCACCAGTTCTTTCACCCAAAATAAATCAAATTCCAAGTGTTCAATTATAAAATTAAAGATTTTAAAAATTAAAACCTTGCGTCTAATCCAAAACGTACCACAGTTACTATGTGAAACATGATGAGAAACCTTAACAACGTGTAAAGATTAGAAAAAATTCTAGAAAAAAAAAAGATTTTAGTAAAGATTTTAGAAAAAAATTCCAAAAATTCTCTTATGAAGTATTAAACACTGTCTCAGAGCTCCTAAGAGTGAGAGGGTAAAGGTCAGACTTCAGACAGTGCCCTGTATGTCTGTAGTAGAGCATGAACTCAAATTATTCACTTACAGCTGTGTCCAGTGCAGTTCAGATTGAGATGGAGTTGTGTAGAATACAACTGAGAACTTGCAAAACAATCCCCCTCTCTGGTACTGCAGAAGGTTTGGGGGTGTGGACAGATGACTCTGAAAGCTCCAGTCCCTCTGAAGACTTCTGGTTGCACCCAGGAGGGTCACACCACAGGGTACTGCTCACAGGCTGCTCATCAGCTCACCCTGCAGCTTCTGCAGCTGTGGTTTTCAAGACACATTCTGTGTAGATGCTTTCTGAAATACACTGCAAAAGGATCCTAGATTATTTTGGCAATTGTTTGTGTTTGCCATAGCTTTTTACACTGCAGATGAAAAGGAAGAAGATCACAGGGCAGCACTGTGCTTCACTGCTTTAGAACAGATGTTTTCTGTTTCTTCTCAGTGTGGTTGCTTTTTTTTTTCTTCAGTCAGGGCTAATGTTTCTGATCCAAATCTGCTACTTCACCTTACATGTCTTTCTAATGGAAAGTCCTTGCTTCTTCTGAGCTAGCTAATAAATCCATCCAGTTTATGATTCAAAAAGTTCTGAACTGTTTAATTTGTCTTCTTCATAGAGCAAAATATTTTCCATGAGCTTTTTTTTTTTATCGTTTATCTTTATTTTCCAAGATGTCTCTCTGGGTAATGCTGAAAAAAGAAAAAAGGCCAGATATTGAAAAAAAGATCCATCTATGTCTATGGAATAGATTTAAAATGTTTAAAAAAACCTAACAAGCCTCGCTGTAGGAAAAAAAAACCCAGATATAAAACCAGGGATATATTGTGTAGATGTACAGGTAAAATCATTGCCAAGGATAAAAGGTTTGCTGAAAAGTGTGTAGAAGTAGGTAGAAGAACCTAAGCAATTCTGGAGAAGAAAGGAATTTGTCCCCAGTAGGGACAAATACTAGAGACTTTTACAGAGACTTCAGTTCTCACAACAGGAGTGTGGGCAGTTCTGCCAAACCAGCCTGAAGATCACACAAGTTTCAGTGTTGTGCATGCACATTTCAGCCTGATCTAGACCTACCTTGTGAAGAACACGAGGGCTCAAGGTCTGCACTTCTTTGCTGAGAAGTTCCCTGAGCAGCAGATGCTGTTTCCAAGATGCTGTCAAACCTGGTGCACGCTGCACTCCTCTCCTGGAGTCCATTTGCAGGTTTTTCCTGATCCAGCTTGTAATCAGAGGCTGCCACACTCTCTGAATTGTTACAGGTGCTGCTAGACAGCTCATCAGCACATCTTTCTGAACGATTCCATATAAAACTACTTGATTCATCTGATTCACAAGGGACCCTGGACATTTGTCCACAGTAAATGTCAGGTGAGACAGTCCCTGTCAGCAGAGTGAGTGGAATGGCACTGGTCAGGATCTTTGCCTGCCTCTTGTCCTCTTTACTCTCCCCTGCAGGAGTCACTTCTGTGCTGAGACTAACTGTCTCATCATCAGTTTCTTCTGGAGTGTTCATGGAGAACCCAGAAAGGCTGCCTCCACAGAAATAATGCTCTCTTAGTTTATTTTCAGCCATTTCCATATTTTCAAGCACCTGTTTTCAACAACAAAATCTGTGAATACAGAGTAATTCCTGCTGCCTGCTTACACCCCTATGTCAACACTCTCAAAAATAAGCAAGGTATGAATGTTGTAGTTTCAGACCTTGCTGTCAAGGAGACAAATGCATGACCAAGATTTAAAAAATATTACCTCTGCTATGTTGGAACCCTTCTTCCTCAGACAGAGGCAGGCAGCTGAGGCAAAATCAATAGCAGCCTCTTCCAGCAGGTGACCAGCTCTCCTGTCCAGGTATTTACAGATGATCTCCTTGGAAGCCAGCTTTTCAAAACTTTTTCCTTTGGAGTGTGAGCTTTCTTTTGCTGTTTGAATTTCATCATCAATCATATCTTTCTGTTCAAAGGAAAGGGTTACATTAGTGAAGGCAGAATTAATGCAAACATATATTTCTATCTATCTGAATCACTGAGAATATGAGTCATGTATTTGCTCCTTAATGGGTGTTTTCCAGACCTAGAAGCTTTACAAATCTCCATTCATGGAACTGACAGAACTGTTTTCACAGGAGAGAAAAGGCCAAAGGTTTTTGCTGCAGATCTCTAATTAATGCCAAATTCACCAAGGCAGATCCAGCTCCTCAGGGCTTGTGCCCATTTATAGGGGATGAAATCCACTCAGCACAGGACTCATCAAATGTTTGTTAAAAGAACTTGTGATCCCTGATGTTCTGAACCCCTTTGAACATGGATGAATTGCTTGGAAATCTGAGTAAGAACACTCCTGGTTTCCCCTCAAAGGCACAAGAGCACATCCTGTAGGAGGAACAGAGGTGGAGTCTGTCCTCATGCAAAACACCTGGTGGTGTTGATGGCATTCCCTGGGCTAGCTCTGCTGCTTGTGAGAGTGTTCTGTGTGGTTCTGATCACACCTGGGCAAATTGCCCAGGATATTCATTCCAGACACTGATGCAACACCAACACCCAACACACACCATGAGGAGCAGCTGCAGTTACTGCCTACCCAGGCTTCCCCATCCCACTTGGCTCTTAACACTGCTTCTGGCACACAGGACACTGCAGCAGCATCTCAGCCCAAAGCTTTGTCTCTTCAACAAGCAAATATTTAAACACCCATGATTCTGGAGTGCCTCACGAGTGTGATATGGCAGATGGGAGTAAATATTCTGCTTCCATCTAAAGGCAGGTCAGCTGCTGGTGTTAATGGAACCAGGATACAGCTTCTAAACATCCCTTCTTCAGGATGTCTGCAGCAAACAGCAAGCTGCATTTACAGAAAATGACAAGTAATTTTATGACAGCAACGCAGCAACCCACTCATGCTGATATTCATTATTCCTGCTTTTTCTTACCAGATAAATTGGGCGTCTTCCTTCATCCAGTGCTTTAAGCCCTGTCAGTATCTCTGCTAAGACCTATAAAGTATATTTGAAAGATAAAACAGTTTTTTCAGAATTAATCATATTTTTACTTCAGATGGTCTTAACAACAGCAGACCTGGGGAAACTCTGAGACACTTTAGATCCACCTCCAGTGCCCAGTCCAAATTCTATAGTTAGGTACAATAGATACTTTTTGAAACAAAGGATGAGAAGAAACTAATTCTAAACCTAGATAAGAAATCTCACTGAACGGAGTATTTTCCTATTTAAACAAAAATACCTGAAACAGGTGATATCATAGCTGTTTATTTTAGCTGAAATTCCAAATTAACAAGTCATGTTTGCAGCACACCACACGACAAATCTGTGAGAATTGCAGGCTTTCTGCTATTCTTTTTTTTTTTTTTTAACAGTAATACTTGTTTTGCAACAAAAAACATTTTTGTTTCTGTTGTTCAAAAGATTCACCTAATTTTGCTATAAACTGGCAAAAGTATATTTGGGGTGTGAATATAATTAAAAACAGGATTTCAACACACTCTGTAGTCAGCAACTGTGACACAAAGTGGACAGCAAAGCAACTACATGAGGCAGCTGCTGTTACATCCAATTTCCTGTCTAGAAGCACCAAAGTATGCAACACAGTATGGAAAAAAGGGCAACATACCACACCACAGCTGAATATATCAACTTTTTCTGTTAACTGCCCATGTCTGACAAAATCTTCCGGCAGATAAGTAAGAGAAGCTTGCAGGACTTTGGTTTTCATCACAGCATATTCTGATTTTTTCTCAACAGAATACAGTCGCAGTCCTGAATGTCCAAGCTTTGCTGTAAAGTTTTCATCCAACAAGACATTAGAGCTGTGATGAAGAGAAAAACAAATAACAATATTGGTAAAGAAATTACAATAACTCAAGGTAAAGAACTACAGTTTGAAGCTTTTAAAGGTAAGCACTGAAAAGTTTCCAGTGCCTGGTGAGAATGAATGAAAGGATGAAGAATGGTATAAAGGCAGAGGGGGAAGGATAAGCACTCCAAAGATTACTTCAAAAATAATATATTTCCATTATTTAGAAAAAGATAACAGATTAAATGTGGAACAGTAAACAGCCTCCAGAAAAGAGAGAGCAGAAGGGTACTGTAAATGGATTTCAAAATTGCACAAGCTTTCAGACATTATTGTTAAATAAGTTCCAGAATTAGCAAGTGCTGATCTGACAAACCCCTCACCTTTTGATGTTCCCATGAAGAATTCCAAAATTATGTAAATACTCCACAGCTCGGATGAGTCCTAGAGAAATGCTAATTCGCAACTCCCAGGTCAGTGGAGCAGAATCATCCTGCAAGGAAGTGAGGAAAAAACAGTATTTGATAGAAAAAAACCCTGTAAGACAGTAGTAGTTTTGAAAACCAAAGAGTTAGATTTAGTTCCAATCAGAACTCCTGCTGACCTAGAGTCAAAAGTTTGGCCCAAAGCCAGGAACTCCTGATTTCTAAGCCAAGGAAGGAGCCTATTCCTACATGATGTGCTGCACATTTTGCCTGCCCCAGGACACGGTGAGGTAAGGACAAAGTCAGGGTGTCCAGAGCCTCAAGCACTGGCAGTTACTGAAGCAAGGGGCTGGTTTTGATTGATTGCTTTTCTGATGGTTCTCCTGCAAATGTTCTTTCTGTAGCTTAAGCCCCTGTAAAATTTCAGAGCACATTATGCTGATGAATACAGCGACAGATTCCACAGAAACATGTTCCCAAATCTCATGAAATATTAAAATGTGAATAGAAAGTCTTATTTCTTTAAAAAGCTAAAGCTGCACAGCAGAACCTTGCTGTAGACCTGATCTGCTGTGCAGCAGAACCACTGGCAAAGAGCTGCAGCCTCTTGTACTTGCAGTCAAGATATTTGGGCACTTTTTTTCCTTGCTAATTCTCAGAATTCAAAGAAATGTAATTGCTTTTCATACAATAAAAGGACAGGACTTGTAATTACAGACAGATAACAGACAGAGATGATTTGCTTACCTGACAGTGAAGTTTGTTCTGCAGGGATCCATTAGGAAGGTATGGATATATCAGACAGTGCAATCCAGTTTCTACTGAGAAACCCAGCAGCTGCAAGATGTTGACATGACAACACCTGCAAGCACAGACCAGCAGTGATTGGCAGAGGAAATAACAGCAACACAAGAAAATACATTCCAGAGCTGGAATAAACCTCTATATTCAAGGCAATCAGGACTTGTGTCCTGCAGCTGGAGGCACGGGGGCTGCAGGGGGCTAACGAACCCATCAGCAGTGAGCTCCTTACAGTGCAGCACAGGCAGGGTGGACACCGAGCTGCAGGAGCCACACAAAGCTGCAGCAGGCATGGTCCCTCGGCACCTCACCCACTGGCTGAGAGGCCCTGCAGCCACCCCGGGGGGATACACACTGCTGCCCAAGGGCCCCAGGGAAGGAAGAGCACGCTGGGAAGTCACTCACCGAAAGCAAATCTGCACTTCTGTATGAAAAAACCTCTGGGTGGAACTTGGGCTTGTGCATTCCACCTGAAAAATGAAAACAGGGAGCTGCTTCAATGGAGATCACTAAAATGTTGCACTTATACAGATCTTCCAGTCTGTAGATGCCAAGCTAATTAAGAAAATAGGCAAGTACCATTGATGGCAACTTTGTGTCAAAGGCAACAATTAATTGAAAATTAGAGCACAACCTATGTAAAGACCCCTCTGACCCAACTATCAATGCAGGAAGGTCCCCTGCAGGCTACTCCCACAGCAGAGTTAATAAAACTACCCACAGAAGCACAACATCTCTCATATGTGTGTGTTGAACATAGGTCTGTTTATTATACATAATTTCCTTTTTACCTCAACTCTTGTGCAGCCATTCTGGTTCCTGCCTCTTACAATATTAAACAGCAGCTGTTAAGAGATCCTAAAAACATAACCCCTCCAAACAAAATTAAAAGCTGGAGTACTTGCCTCTTTCAGCCTTTTGACGACATACACCATGTTGTTCCTCTGACCTTTGTAGACATCTGCAAAAGTCCCTTCACCAATTCTGCTCCTGTCACTGAAACCATTTGTGGCCTCAGTCACTTCCCTCTGGGTCCACAGCAGACTCCCACTGGGCAGATCTGTCACTGTCTCCTGCTGAGGAGCAGAAGAGCTGCAAGGCTACACATTTGTAGAAGAAACAAGTTTATGTCATGAAAATCCTTTCACTTTTTCCTCTTCTAGGTGTCACATTTTCTTTTCCATGATTTAAGCAATTACTGTGATTGTTGAAAGAAATTTCAAAAGGTAATGTGCAACCACTCACAAGGGTTTCCCTTTGAAATACCTCTCCTGATGTGTTTTGATGATGTAAAAAGCTTGGATAGTAGAGGAGACTTGAAAACAGTAACCAGTTTGCATTTCCACCTTTCCCTTAAAACAGACCTAGTTTAAAAGTCTGCGTAGTTATTTGATGTGATGCTGTTTTACTTTACAAAAAAACCATTAATCTTTCTGGCTGGAGTATATATTAAGAAGCAGATGGATCAGAAAGCAGGGTCCCTCAATGTATTTATGCTCTGGTAGGAACTTCTCATCTACTTCTGGAGCACCTGGTGTTGGTTGCACAAGAATTTGTTGCTTCCAGTGTGGCAAGTCCTAAT